>NC_142117.1:23070000-23370000 GCF_056152115.1 Neolamprologus brichardi | reverse complement strand
TGTCACTCTTAAAACTTCCCCCTCTTCCCAAACAACCAAAAATCATGCTACCATATAATTTTTTGATTGGTCGACATGGTACATTTTTCCACCAACACAAACTGGCTGTTTTGTGTTTTGTTTTTTTTATTTTTTGGTCATAAGCACAGAGTGCTTGCTAGCGCTGTCTTTAGACAGTAAATGTGACGAAGCTATTGAGGAAAAAACACGTATATATTGTTTATCATGACTCATGGTTTTACGTGGCCTATCAACACAATTTAAAAACTGGTATATTTCACCTTGTTGCTTTGTCCTCTTAAAGTCATGTGATTGCCTTACCACGACTACTTTATTCTTCCTCATTCAAGCAGCAGCACTCATACCAACTCATACGGTTGTTTTGTCCCCCTAGCTCCAGGTGTTGTGCCAAAAAGTGATCATCTGCCAGAAAGTGATTGCCGTCCGTGGGAGCACGCAGCTCCTTAAAGCTGTAGCACCCAGATTACTTACAGCTACTTCCGTGCAACTGATACAAGATGCGGTAAGCTGAACACAGCTCCAACTGTCTGTTTGTTGAAAAATAGTAACGCGACCGCATTGCATTTTCTTGTTAGTAACGGTAACGGCGTTGAAACAATAGAAATAGTAATTAGTTAGATTACTCGTTACTGAAAAAAGTAACGCCGTTAACAACACCGTTGTGCAGCAGTGACCCCTTGAAAACCAAGGGCTTTTCTCAGTTCTCTAATTTGTACCTCCTCTGCACCCGCATTGGATATACAAACCATGATGGGATGACTCTTCAAAAAACTATTCCTGTTTTGTTTTGTTTTTTTGTTTTTTTGCCTGTCCCGTTTGATTCTTTTGCCATCAGAATTATTGTCTAAAGGCGAGGAAGGATGCCCAACGGATTTACTTTACCAAATTGACCATCCCAGCTTTGCCGTAATGGTCTATTTGATTCCTCTTTTATTGTTTATTTTATTTATTTTTTATTTTCACTTGCTAGATACGGGACAGACTTGAATAAGGAAAAGAAAAGGGAGAAAGGAAGAGGGGGAAAAAACTGCAGAGAAGAGGGACAGGGATAAAGGGCAAAAAAACAAAAACCAACTAAATAAGCAGACAAAAAAATACATATATCAATCACCTGGAAAACAAGCAGGAGAAAACGAGAGCAATATAATAAACAACATCACGATGATATATGGGAATATAACAGTAAATACTAAATATTAAACATTATTGTGCAGCACGTAATATCGACAGCGCACAGTGTGCTTTGAGGTAGGAGCCAAAAAGGGTGTAGTTTGTGTGTGTGAGCACCCGTGTGTACACCTGTGAGCATGGACGCGCTTGTTTTTAAAAGGTTCCTTCATGTAAAGATCTGCTAGAGGGAGTGGGGAGCCACAGCCCCGTCCACCAGGGCATGAAGCAGGTATGGAGGAGATCAAAACTCCAGACATCCAGAGGCCCCCAGAACACAAGAGACCAAGGAAGACCAACAGAGGGGCAGCTGCGCCACTATCCCAGAAAGAGCTGAGGAGAGTACCAGATGAGGGGTCACTCAGCAGCCGCGGGGCAGAAGCCAGGGGGGGGTTGCAGTGACGTGCCCATGAGCTCCGACGGCAGTCAGCTGTGCCAGAGTGACCGAGCCCCAGGCTGAGAGGCCGGGGGTTGGAGCTGTGTTCAGCTTACCGCATCTTGTATCAGGTGCACCCCACCCCCAAAGTGGCCCGAGCGAGCCCCAGGCTCCAGGCCCTGACAAGCAGCCACCAAGGAGTGAGCCGGTGTGTACCTGGGCGCCCATCCCTGGACACAAAGAACCACCAACGCACCGATGTCTGAGGGCGTCTGCCACCGGCAGGGGAAGTGGTGGGGGGAGATAGGCCTCCATACCTTAGAGGGCCTGAGATGTCCCCAGAGAGGTGGCGTCTGATACCCAACCTGACATATGGACACAGACATACAGGCACACACAGATACAAACATCCATTCCCACCCTCATGCTCTCATATGCACTTACTCCACACTCAACCAACGTGGAGACAGACATAGAGAGACACTGTACACACAATCACAATCCCCAAGCGTACTCCAAGAACCGGGTCTAGGTACCCTTGCCCCTGGAAGGGGAAACTGCACCCAGACCCAGGTGGTGTTACCCTTTTCCCTGCGGTGGGGAGAAGCAGACCGCCCCGACTCCACAGCAGCAGGGAGGCCCCACACTCCAGACCCCAGTCGGACGGCCAACTCCTCCTCCTGGCCCCCCGCTCCAGCAGGTCGCAGAGAGCAGCCAGAGAGCAGCAGGTAAGCGCATAGTTTGTGAGATAAAATTGAGGCACAGGCAGCCAGAAGGGGACAGAGGGGGGGTGTGCCTCCCCTGCACCCTGGTGACACACCTTTACTCCAAGGCCCTGCATGTGTGGGTGATTGTGGTGGAGCGGGAAGAGGGAGGCAGCTGGAGATGGGGAGGGAAGGAAGGGAGGGGCAAGTGACCCCTCCCTGGGGCCAGCTCCCCCGCTGAACCCAGTAGGCACCCCCATACTCCGCAACCCGCCAGGCCAGGCCCATCCGGACTGGGGCCCAGAACAGCAGCACCGCCTGGCCCCACAGAGCCCGGGACAGCCCACCTGACCCCACCACAGAGAAAACTGCACCCACCCCGTCATCCACTCATCTTCCAGACTACACAAGACAATAGATGCCCAGGCTGAGATCTTCCTCCACCTCTCCTGTATCTCCCCCTCCTGCAGAGTGAGTTCCTGAAGAGAGGAGAGCTCTCTTCTCAACACCTTGCAGGAGCTCTCCTCTCTTCAAAAAACTATTCCTTAGTATTCACAGGTTCTTTCATTTAAGATGGCAATGTCTTAACTTGCTGCCTTTTACTGTTTGTGTGTGTTTATTGGTTTGCGGCAAGAAGGTCCTGGGCTTAGATCCAGGCTGGGGCCTATCTGTGTGAAGTTTTCATGTTCACCCTCTGGTTTACTGTCTCTCATGCATTATTCCTGCGAGGCTCCAAAGAATAAAATTGTCACGGGGTGGTTGTGTGGAAGCAGAAAGATCGTCCCACGTGCAGGCTGACATGACCTCCAACACAGCTTTATTGCTGAAATTCATCAACTTAAGAACAAAATACAAAACTATGAAGGAGCATGGCCAGGATCAGGACCTAGGACTAAAAACAAGTCGAGGCACCATGAACACAGAGCACATAACCTCGGGGAATGAATTATGTTGATGTGACAAAGAACGGAGGGATACCCAGACAATATATACACAGCAGGGAATCAGGAAAGCAAGGACACACCTAGAGAACACAGCTAAACAGAATCTAACTGACAAGACACAGGAAGCAAAACTAAACATAATGCACCTGAGACAAGGGGGTATCACAATAAAACAGGAAACTAACACTGAGACAGAGATTGAGACACACAAACATGACTTACTGGGGAAATAAGACAAACTATCGAGACAGGGCACAGAGGGACCAGACTGACAAGAGAACATGACTGGTGAGACAGAAGGTAAACAAATATGGAGACAAGACTGATTTCCACAGGAGATGGTGGGGGCAAGAACCAGATATGAAACTAGGGCAGACTGGAGATGAAAGGGAACTAAAATAATCAGACAGGAAACCTGGTGGATTATAGATTAGCTGTGCTGACCATCTGATGCAAACCTTATGTCACTTGGAGCCAAGCATACTTTTTCTGATGGGCATAAAAATCAAAGACGAAGAATGTCTTTACACCCAATGCTGTATTAATAGTATTAGTTAATAATTAATTTTGTGTGCCCTCTTAGACGGTATGACCAATAATCACCATCCAATGTTCTCATGAACTTGGCAGAACCAACCTGATTAATGCAATTAACAATACAAAACAGGGCTGGGCGCTCAGGTATGTACCAGCTCACTCCCGGTGGCTACTTGGCGGGGCCTGGCGCCTGTTGCTCGGTCAGGCCTCTTCCGGGGCGCGGGGGGCCCTCGGGCCTCCGGCCTCTGTGCCTGCGGCTCGGTTCACTCTGGCACAGCTGGCTGCCGGCGGAGCCGGCGGGCACGCCAGTGCAGCCCCCTCTAGCTTCTGCCCGGTGGCTACTGGGTGACCCCTTGTCTGGGGATCCTCAGCCCTTCCCATGAAGGTGGCACGGATGCCCCTCCGGTGGTCCTCCTTGGGCTCTTGCACTCTGGGGCCTCTGGATGTCTGGGGCCTGGATCTCCTCCATGCCTGCTTCATGCCCTGGGGGACAGGGCTATGGCTCTCTACATCCTCTTGCAGACCATTACATGGGGAAACCATTTGAATACAAGCGCGCCAATCCACACAGGTGTGCACACGGGTGTTCACTGTTCGTAGACTTAAATCACACCTTTCTTGGCTGCTACTTCAAAGCATATTGTGCGCTGTCTGTCCTGCGTGCTGCACAACAACATTCAATATTTAGTATTTACTGCTGTTTACACTTAGCTAGATTAATGCGATGATGTTGTGTTTAGTATGTTGCTTTGTTTTGGTTTTTTTTGCTTGTTTTCTATTCTTTTTCTCTCAACAGGTGATCCCGAAGATATCTTTCCCCCCCCCCCCCCCCCCCCCCCTTTCTCACTGTCCCTCTCCCCTTCTGTTTTTATTTTCCTTCCTCTTTCTTTCTCCCTTTCCTATCCCTCACTCATGTCTGTCCCGTCTGTAACAACTGAAAATAAAATAAAATAAATAATAAAAACAAAGGTCGTTCAAATGGACCAATACGGCAATGCCATGATGATCCATTTGGCAAAATAAATCCATTGGGTATCCTTGTTGGCCTTCAGACAACAATTCTGACGGCTAAAGAACCAAATGGGACAGGCAAAAAAAAAAAAAAAACCAATACAAAACAGAGGTTGGAAGAAATAACAAAAAAGAAAAAAGAATCTGTCTTGGAGGACCACATCCTCCACCAGCAGTAGGAAATGAAACCTCACCACTTCCCCTGCATACCTTACCATTTTCCACTGACTCAGCTTCTCTCTTCTTTGCGCACTAAAAATGTATTTCTTTCCCCAGTTTCGCATTTCCTGTTCCTGTCTTTCCTTGGATTAGACAACACCAACTGCACAAGAGGCTCAGTGTCCATCACAGTGGTGACCTCCTGCTGCTGAGGTGAATTGAACTTGATACTGCTGGTTTTTGATAACTATTGGTGAGGATTAGTGTCTAAGCATGGTGGTGACCTCTGGTCCTGAGATTTAATAACCTCCAACAATTCTAATGTCCAATAAATGCTGCTGTGCCCTAATGACTTCGATCATGTTAATCTCTGATTACCCCTGAGGTGTAATAACATACACTGTAAAAACTGTGACTAGAGGTTACTTAAAAAACCTATGGCAACAAAGTGACACTTAAAATAATTAAGTAGATTTTAATTTCAAAAGATTTATGTAAAATGTAGAGAAAATGTTAATGAAATTCAAATAGAAAACAAAAGTAGATATTAATAGAATTCAACTGTAAATATGTTTTGGATTTAGGGACAAAATTGCCTACTTTTAACAAAAAAAAAAGAATTCATATGAAATAAATCTCTGAGAAAAATTACTTTGAATTTACTAACTATCTGGCAAAGCTTTAGTAAAAACTTACTAAAATATCCATTAAAAACGTCGCGACTGAGCATGGGTCTCACTGGTGCACGGACCTAGTTTAACTGGAAACTCGTATCATCCCTTTGTGTGAGCTGCGCCTGTACTAAAGTCATGGGGATCCGACACCATGACGCAAAAAAACAGTTATGTTGCTGGACTGAGCCTCTTTAGCTTAATTAACCACAACTGAAAACTTCTGCGTGAAGACAAAAGCTCCGAAAAACTGCGGCTGACAAAATCCAGCACAAATGATTTTAACTAAATCACTCAGCGCTGAGCGCTAAACTTTTTCATGAACTTTTAAAAGTGGATGAAAGAGGTTATAGTCCATCGGAATATATCGTTGATATATTTTTTGAATACGGTAAAACATGTGGTTAGTTAAAGCTGTTAAGTAACACAGCCGTGAAGGCTTGGAAAGTGACCTTATGCTAGCAGTCCACTTCCTGCCATTTTGTGTAAAAATATGTTATTAATCTAATTTTGACGTATCATACTGTTTAGAACTTTTGCTCAAAACTGCTATACGTTATTGTTTAAAACGTGTTGTATATTCGAACAAATTAAGATTGTCTTACCTCAGGCAAAATGGAAATCATCCGCTGCTGAAGCGTGTGTCCTGCACGTGGCACAAAGGATACAAATGATTAAAATGAAAATGCTTTCATCAGTTAAATCTATTAGATTTCTTAATTTTTCCTGGTACTCACACATTTCTTTAAAATCTGCTCAACAAACCATTGCTTAATTTACCCCAAACGAAAGTGTGTAAATTTAAATAACTGAACATCTGAAACACGTTGAATTTTGCTTAGATTTAATTAAAACGACACATGTTTTTACTAAGTAATGGTTACTATTACTTTCCTAATAGATACCAATTAACCCAAATCACAGTTTTTATAGTGTAGCATTGCATAGCAGTGATCTCTGATTGTTTTTTGTATTTGATGCATCCACTTTGATGAGTTTAGTTTTGCCAACTATAGTTTTCACAAACTAGCACACAATAAAGATGAAATGAATGTGTAAAAATGATTACAATCTCTCTTCTTATAGACTCTACTGCAACATCATCCTCAGCATCACTAACAAAATCCACATTCCCATTGCTTTAGCATCAATCTGGTTCTGCTTTTGTAATTATCTGCAAGTAAAAATAGAAATAAAGAAATGCCCAGCCAGAGTTTTTAGTCCCAGTTGTACTTATTGTGGTAGTTAATATTTTTCTTTCAGGGAAAAAAAAACCCTGTGGTGGTACAGTCTGCGGCTTGAATCATCCATTTCAGTGACGCTGGGATCTGGAGAGAGTGTGGGTGGTGGCAGTTGGAAAGTCACCACGTGCAAACTCAGCCAAACACTAAGAAAAAACAAAACAATTCTCACTACAGCTGTCTGTGTCTTGTCCTAGACCACACCAAGTTGCTGACAACCAAGGAGTCTATGGACTCTAACTGTAGTGCCAGCATGTTAACTTAAAAAGGTTTGAAAAGTTCCTGGAAAAAGAAGATACAAATCCCTTTAGTGGTTTGTCAGGAAAGGCATTTGGTGTTAAAAAGAAAATTCTGATAAATCATATATGTGGTGCTGTCTGCTGTGATTACTCCTTGTGAATAAGTTAGAAGCTTCCTAATTCTAATGTCCTCCCTTTGCTAAACTTGCTATGTGTGCATTTGCTACACTAAAACAACAAGTAGTGAAAATAATAATTGTAAAGTGAATATATTTTTGTTTTGTTTTTTAATCAAATTATATTATCAGCTTTTATTTTCTGTGACAAAAATTACTGAAGGGTAAACAAAGCCCCAAACTGAAAACTAAAAACAAGGAACTCAGAACTGGGAGACAAGGAAACAGGAACTAGAAACCAACTAGGAAACAAGTAGCATGGAGGAAACACACAGCAACATAGGACGACATGACAACGAGCACAGGAAGACAAAGAGCTTAAATACACAGAGGGTTAACGAGGAAAGCAGAAACACAGAACACAGCTGGGAGAGATCAAACATTACGACAAGAGAGGAAGGATGTGAAACTGTAAAACAGGAAACAGGAAACATAAGACACACACGAAGACATGGACTAACCGAACAAGGGGAGCAGATGGAGCAAGAGAAACGACTGGCAGACAAATGAATAACCAGGGAGAACTTCACATGTAGCCTGTCTTGTCTCTCGTGCATGTTGAGGCACACAAAGGGAAGCAGACCAAATGAAACAAGAAACTCAGAACTAGAAATACAACTGTCCAAACTAGAAAAAACAAGGAAACTGAACCATAAATAATATTAAAGTATAAATAAAACCAGAAAACCACAAACACTAGATCACAGACCTTTGACATGACATTTGGCATGCTTTACGAATAATTGGTTTTTAGGTTTAAGGGGGTTTTAACAGATGTTTTTAAACAAAAACTTGTTAAAAATGGAACCTGGGAGATTTATAGGGCCAGTAAAGGGGTCTAGCAATATTGCACAAATAAAATAATATTTCTCATTGTATGCTTTTATGCTCTGCTAAATTTAGAGCTGATGCAAGCTACAAATGACGTTACATTTTAATCCAGATTACTTTGATATACAGAGGAGTTCATGGTTGACGAAATGACTGCAAGGTGCCCTGGTCCTGTGCAAAACGAGCCCAAACATCACCCTTCTACCACCATGCTTGACAGCTGGTATGAGGTGTTTGTGCTGATATGCTGTGTTTTGTTTTTGCTAAATATAGCGCTGTGCATCTTACCCAAACATCTCCATTTTAGTCTTGTCTAGCTAAAGGACACTATTTCAGAAGTCACTACAAACCTAAGTCATACTGAGAAGAGGCTTTATCCTGATAACCCTTCCAAACAAGCCATACATGTTCAGTCTTTTTCTAATTATTCTGTCATGCACTTCAGTGTTTAATAATGAGGCCTGCTGAGTCTGAGATGTAGTGCTTGAATTTGTTCTTTCTTTCAATTTCTCTGAGTTTTGTAAGGTCTTCTGGAAAGACACATCTACCTGAATGCTCCAGACAGGGAAACCGTGGAAAAATGAGTGTGTGTTTAAATTTGTATAGGATTCTATGTAGTCCTCTTAACATCCTCGCAGTCATCTGTCTGCCAGAGGCAAAAAGAAAATCAAATACAAATGCTCACAGTGCACAATTACAGTAGGACACTCTTTGCGATGTGTTTGAGATTTGGTACTCATGATTGATGTTTTCTTGTTTGTTTGTTTTTTGGTTTATCTTTGTATTCGTTTATGAATTACCTAGTGTGCTCTTTTTTATCAGCTATGTGCAGCGCATGCACAAGAATCGTTATGGATCAGTAAGTATGTGTCAGGGGGCTGGGTCTGTGACCCAGCATTTTGAATTATTTTGTATTTTTTGATGAGATAATGTTAAGGTCTGGGGTTAATATTAGTTCGTCTTAGTTGAAGTTTAGTCTAGTTTACGTTATCGTCCATGTCTCCTTGTTTATGAGTCTTTTTCTGTTTGTCATGTTTTATCCCCTTGTCTATGTAGGTTCCCCTTGTGTCTCTCCCCTTTCTGTTCCTTTTCCTCTCTCGCTCCCTCTCTCTGTCTCTTGTGTCAAGCTTGCTTGTCCCAGTTGATGTTGCTTCATGTTTCCTGTTTTATTTTGAAAGTCTTGCTTCCATGTTCAGTGTGTTCACTTTTGCTTCCCCTGTGGCATCATGTTAATTTGTGTCAGCTGTACCCCCCCCCCCCCTTCAGTGTTGGGTCATCTGTTTGTATTGCTTCATGTCACGTCAGGTTCATGTTCACGTTTTTTTTTGACTCAAGTCTTGTTTTTTTTCATGGTTCTGCTCAGATTCATGTTCTCGTTCTCATGTCATATTTTTCACAGTTAGTCTTAGATATTCCCAGTTTAATTTCTAGTTTAGTTTTGCCCCAGTTTGCCTTGCCTTTGTTTTGTGTCTTTCTTTTTCCTTATCAGCCAAATAAATGTCTCGCTTTTTGTTATGCCCTAGTTTTCTCTCTACCGTGTCTGCTTTAGATTTTGCTCTGCAAAAACACTGGCCATCCTGGCCGTGACAATATGTCAAAGCAAATGGCAGTTGTGGTTTATGATACTTGACTAACCTGTTACAGGAAAATTAAACTTCATTAGCATGCCAATACTATTAAATTCTGTGCTACAAAAGTTTTGTTCTTTCATATACTTAAGGCTTTTATTCATACAAATATATATGAGTAGAGACTGAGGTCCTTTTTTTAATGCAATGGCTAAAACAATGTCTGTAGTTGTTTTGCTTATGATGCTGTCATGCGAAATAAAGGGTTATTAGATTTTCTGGTTGATGTAAAACCATGAAAAAACACAAGCTGAAGATAATGAGTGGCATTCTGATTTTTTTTGTGTGTTAAACTGTACTTTGCAAGTTTAGGTGTTTGGTCTTATAGTTAAGCTACTTCATGATTGTTCACAGTCTTTCACAGTTTTAATGCCCAAAAGGAGATTATTTATTTTTGCTGAGATTGCAGAGTTCTCACGGCAGCTGTGTGACTCACAGTTCTGCCAGTACTTATGTAATTATTTACAAGAAAACACTAAATATCCAAGTGATTTCTTTAGGTGAGACTGATGTTGTTTTGCAGTACCTTGTCACTTTACTGACTGCATTTTGAGAATCTTCAAATGCTTCTAAACAATTATTCACTCGATTGTGTGATTACAAAATAGGGCTGTGCGATATGACCAAAATCTCATATCCCAATATAAGACATTTCTCATTCTTATAATCATATATATCACAAAATAGTGCATTTTCTGTAAATTCTGTGAATTTCGGGCAACTCAACTTGTGTTGAGTGTCTTCAGCTGAGTGTCATGCACCTGAAGTCAAGTGTTTTGACTGATGCATGACACTATATATTTTTAGATATGAGTTGTAATGGCCGTCATTTTCTTTGTGAGTATTTATTACATGGCTTGCTGTTCGGAAAAGCCTGTTCTAACGTTTGAGTCTAAAGTTTATTTTGAGCACCTGACGGCTCTTTTTTGATTCTCATCCATAATCTCTCTATACTTTTTCATGTGATTCTTGCAAAGATGGTTGAAGAGGTTTGTTGTGTTTGAGTCTGTGGTGGGGACCGGTTTGCGGCATAATTTGCATAGTACAGTTTTCTTGTCTGTGTCAGATGTTTCATAACCAAACCATGTCCATTCTACAGAGGCAGTTCCTCGTTTAGGAATAAGGTCCTCGATTTTTTTTCACTGGTCCTTCTGTTTGGAGCTACCTGGTTCTGCCTCATCAGCAGCAGCAGATGGCTTTTTAAGTAATGGTTTAACTACTGCCAGGGTGAAGGCCAGTGGTACATAGCCAATTATTAGAGATAGGTTGATGGTAGGACTTCTTTGAGCAGTCTTGTAGGAATGGACAATAAAAGACACTTCGGTGTTTTGAAGTAATTACTGAAGTTAACTCAGAAGATCCATTGGAGGAAACGACTGAAATGAATATCAATGGTACTGAAAGTAGCTGTAGATAATGTAGATAATAGGAGGCAAAAGTATTAACGCTTTAATTTATTTATTTAGGACAGTGCATGTTAATGAACATAAATGTAAAAAAAATTACATGAATGTAAACATACCAGATTATAGCCAAGAGCTAATTTCCATCTGTTGTCCTTAAACATAAAAAAATAGACATTATAATTCATAAAAATTCATCATTCATTCATAATAAAAACTCCATCACCAAACTTACACATACACACCAACCATACACACAACAAGATCATCGACCTCTGTTGGAGTAGCATTCAGGTAGCTGCTCTGCTCTGTGTTGGTACAGGGCTTTGAAGATGCTAACATTGGGTGGATTATATTCTTAAACTTAGTTACAGCACTTTCAGAAAGACATACTGTGATGAAATTTACTCCCCACTGCTGTGTAATCAATTATTTAAATGTGATGAGAAAATGATTAGACAAGAGAGGGTTTTCAAGAAACACTGTTAAATGTTCAGTCTCTATGCCAAATGTTAAAACAAGATCTAGAGTGTGATTAAAGTGGTGGGTGGGATCTTTTACATTTTGAGAGAAGCCAATTGAGTCTAATAACAGAAATGCAGTGTTGAGGATGTCATTTTTAGCATCTACATGGATGTTAAAATCACCCAAAATAACTATTTGTCATGGTCCCCGTGCCTCACCGGCTGACTCCGTGTTAGGCAACATATTTTTGTTCTTGTTCTCTCTCTCTCTCTCTCCCTCTTCCCCGTGCTGTGGCGGTGCTCACTGCGGACTCCCGCCCCTGGCATACACGCACCTGTGCTCATCATCACACCTGTCGCTGATTGCTACACTCAGAAAGGCTTCTTAAGATGGCAGACCTACGCTACTCGTCGCTAGAACATTGAGCCACCAGCGTTAGTTCTTCTGTGATCAGTCTGAGTCTATAAGTCTTCTTGCGATCTTGAACTAATCGGATTTTCTCTGTGTGTGTAGATTCTCCCTGGACCTGTCCCTGTATCTTTGAGCGAGTGAGTGAGCGAGAGGAACGTTGGAGGAAAAGGAGTGGGATTGTTGTTGAGAGAGTGGAGTGTGTTTTTGGACCCTTCCACTTCCCCTTGGACCCTGGAGCCCCGGACCCCTTTCCTGAACACTTTGTATATATTACCACCTGGTGAAATCACTGTAAATAAACTGACTGTCAGCTTTTGCAAAGGTCTCCTGGTCTGCGCCTGAGTCCGTCTACAAAACCGTGTCACTAATTATCTGAGCTGAGCACTAAATCAGATAAAAAAGTCTGAAAAATGAGACAGAAACTCTGTGTAACGCCCAGGTGAACAACAGATGATTACAAATAAATTTTGAGCTTTCCAGCTGGGGTGTACAAGGCTAAGCATCAGGCTTTCAAATGAATTAAAAGTCTTGGTCTTGACAGAGTGAGTGTCCAATTCAATGATCCTGGCCTCCAGAGCTGCAAATAGACTACATTTATTACAAGTATCATTACTGCTAAAGGAGGCCGAGGAGTAAATAAATATCTGACACAATGAGCAGGAAAGTGCAGGAGGGACAGATGAAGAGGCCATGCTGCTAGCTAGTTGGCTACAAACTAAGCTAAGCTTGCAAAACAATAAAGACACAGTGAGTGAATACTTTGGCTATAAATTAGCGAGTGAGTACACACAGGTCATGTCCAAATTCATGGGCTGCATCCTCCTGAGGCCGCATTTGTAGACCGATTACGTCACAGCGACGCGCCGAAGGCTGTCCAAATTCGTAGACTCCTCCGAATGCAGCCAAAAAATGCGTCCTCCTTTTCCCCGAATTTGAAGGATGGGTCGGGTGTGTCCTTCGTGGCCTACCATATCCCAGAATTCATAGCCCAGCCAAACTCCAGTTTCCAATAATGGCGGCCGCTACTAAGTTTTAAAATTACTCTTACTAATCTTTCTGGGTAACAAAATACACTTTTAACATATTTTCAGGCGAGAAAGTAGCTGTGTAAACATCAAATATCTGCTGGGTTTATCAAGATATCGCATATTTGCAAAAGTGCTTCGACGTTTTCGGAGCATCTGCTACCCACCAGCTCGATAGCAAGCTGGGAGCTCGAGGGTCACTGAAGCCGCCGAGAATGGCACAACTCTCGGCACATCATTTTCAGATCACCGCGGAGTTTCGCTACTTAGGTTAAACGTAATATATAAGTCACTTAGACAACCTAAAAATGTTATTGTTGGGCTTTTTTCAGTGTTTTATTTGTTCGTGAGTAAATTGGTTTGGCTGAGATTAAAGTTATTAGATTAGATAAAATAAAACTTTATTAATCCCCTGGGTGGGTTCCTCCGGGATTTTCACACAGCTGAATAAACGTCAAACAGAAAACTGATTAAACAGAAGTGTGAGACAGTCGAGAATTTACGCCAGTGTCCTGTTATATTTTAGATAGCAAGGAGCAGACGGCCGAGTTTATTAAACTCTATCGAGACAGCGGTGACGCTAATCAGAAGGCTAGACCGTCCAATTTCCCCAGCCGTTTACTTCTGGCCTACCCGACCTTCTGAGGACCCGGCCCACGTAGACCGCGAAGGCTGGGTCCTCTGGAGGATGCAGCCCATGAATTTGGACACGACCAGAGTGTGCTTCGGATGAAGCATGTGAAAATTATTTTGAAGATTATAATGAAATAAGAAGATATCTAAAAGTTTTTAATTAATTTGCTATGCAGATAAGCTACACTAAAACACCACTGTGTGTTGGAGCAGGAAGTAATACTCTACCGCAGAGAGACCGAACACCAAGTGACAACTGGAGAGGTGGCGACAGCTAAAGATTCAAAGGAAATACTTTTTGGTTCTATAGAAAGAGGAATGGTGCTTGTATAGGACTTCTCTTAATATTATTGGACTTTGATTGTTCAGGAAGAGCTCTCAAAACAACTTGCTACATTTTCCTATTCACACAAGCACTTTGATCTATTCTATTTTTCTGCGTAAGTACTTTCTATCTGACACTCACACCCACCGATCCATGCAACACGGGGTTAGTATCTTGCCTAGGGATATTTGACATACAGACTGGAACAGCCAGGGATAGAACCACCAACCTTCCTATTTGTAAATGACATTATGTGTTCTTTCCTGAGGTTCCCACTACCTTACTTTTCGCCCCACTGCTCCTGAGTCTGCTACAGCTGACTCAGAATGTCATTATCCTGCTGATCACAAGATGCTCAGTGAGTTAGTTCTTGGCAGGAAGAAACCTCTGACACAATCAGGCTCCAGAACAGGCAGCAAATGAGTGGGTGGACGGGAAAAAGAAGAGAACATTACACTTTTGGCCAAATGCATGCATTTTTAAATAGGCACTTTCCTCCTATGTTTAGGACAAATTCTTGTTAAAATGGTTCCAGATCCCTTATTTATCACAAAAATGTTGTGTACTGTAAACATCCAGCTATCCTTGATTAATGTGCCACCCAATCTGTGGGAGGCTCACACAGTCTTCCTCACACGAGGCTTCCGGTAAATTGCGGTCTGATTGTCATGAGATTGGTTATGGTCAGCATGACTGGCTGGAACAACATTGGATATCGTGTCTGCACATGCCGGAGTATCATCAGCCAACTTGTCATGATCTGTAGTCACATCGTCTTGACCAAGGCTTGATGTATGACTCATCAGTCATCTGGCACTGATCAATCCTCAAGCCAGTGCACCGAGACAATGTCATCATCATCTGAGTAGTGATCAGCTCTTTCATTTTCTTTATGAGTGTTCCTTAGAATTCTCTTCATGGAGTGCTGCTCTTTTTGCAGCATTCCATGTAGCTATTTTATAGCTCTCCTCAAGATGGGATTTGTGGTCCTTAACATATTGGGAGCAGAGAGTAATGTGTTACTGTAATCTGATTACTTTTTTAAAGTAACGAGTAAAGTAAGGGATTACTATCGCAAAAACGGTAATTAGATTACCGTTACTTTCCTGTAGGAACGCTGCGTTACTAAAACCGTGATTTTTTTGCGAGAATGTCTCATGACAGTGACGTAAGCGAGTGCGACGTTCGTGACAACAGCTGTGTGCAGATCAACAATGAATAATATATCGAGTATGGGAGAGAGTATGAGCGTGCAGCGTTTAAAGTGTGGAAATACTGACCTTACTTTGAGTTTGATTCCATAAAAAGTGACAAAAACATTAGCATCCGTTGTGCGTGGGAAGAAAACTTCTTTTTACAGCGAAAAAAAACCCTAAACAAGCACCGAGTGCGCAACGACGTAATGGGAAATTCACAGAGAAACTTGCGGATTCTTCAACTGACCGCTGCGGCACACCTGCACCAGGGCAAACCTCCGCCTACCCTACTCCTGCTTTACAGGTGAAAATAGAGCAACAGGACTGCTGAGTCTTTGACTTTATTTATTTTCTGCTGTGTTTTACTTGCATCTATTTGAAAGAGTGAGTGTAAACACAAAAAAAATGCTGGAATGTGCAGAAAATAGGTTTAAATGTTAAACAAATTTCAAAAGTAATTAATTACTTTTGAAAATAAGTAATCAGTAAAGTAACGGGATTACTTTTTGGGGGATGTAATCAGTAATTAGTTACTGATTACTTTGTTCAAGTAACTTGACCAACACTGGTCCTGTATTACTTTTGCTCCTTTTCTCCATTTTTAATTAAGAGTGTAATGAGATCTCACAATATTGTACTGTCTCCATATTTCTCGTTAAACACGCTGTGGTTGGATTGTAAATCACCAGGATTATCTCGTAGGAATTATAAGTGGTCAATACAGTTACGGACAAGACAAGACAGACAAAACAGACACAACACAGAGTGTTTGGAGGCACTGTAAAAAATCTATTAGCCAGAAATAGTGCCATTAGAATAATTTTCTTGAAAATTAAATAAAATAATAAATGCATATGTGATAAAGTAGGAAATAGTCTTTTGAAAACCAGAAAAGATTACACAGGTTCAAAGATGAACAACTGAGGCAGATTAGCTCCAATATTAATATGTCTTTAATTATATTTGTAAAAATAAAAACATGGAATAAAGCTAAAGCTGACTGTGGCACAGCCTATTCTGTAACAGTGTCCTAAATTAAATAAAACCATACACCTAACTGGACTTACCAGTAGCTGAGGACCAAAAGAAAATCACATTGAGGTCTACACCCCAGGTGCTGTACAACAGAGAAAGTGTGGGAAATGACCCACCACTGAAGGTCCCACAGCTACTGGTGTGTCCTTGGTTCACTGTAATAAAAACAAAACAAAACACATTAAAAATCACAAAAACCTAAAAGGACAGCGAATACCAGGCTCATTGTGCACAAACAAAGGACAATGAGTCATCTGGGTAGGTACAAATATCACTAAACAAACAGCACAATGCTCCGGCAAGGATCACTCCATCCCGGCTATGTGGGCACAAGTAAACAATAATTTGGCGTGTTGGGCGCGCCTAGTTATATCCCATCATGCCTTGGGAATATGCGTTGCCATTTAAGATGTTTATTGACACGCGCTTGGGCCTAGGATAGCAGTGGGCAGAGGTCGGAGCTCTGCCCTCGCGGGGTAAGTCTCGCCCAACTAATGATTAATAGGCGTTCCGGTCATTAAAAGAAGAGTGAATGCTGTTTTCCTCCTGTCCCTCAATGATAGCCGGTGAGGAAGCTGCTGTCTTTGCTATTTTAACGTACCATTTAGTCCATTTAGGGACTTTTAGTTTTAGGTTTTAGTGGACTTTGTTGTTGTCCCTGGCCAGGGTATTTTATTGTGTTTTATGTGTGAAATAAATTATACTTTTTAAAAATGCAAATTAAAAATTTCCTATTGTTTCAGGCTCCGCTACTGCTCTTCCCGATTAAGTTAAGTTGAACCTGTAATAAACCATGCTGTTTTACATTGCAATGGTGTAAGGACTGAAATGTCAAATGGTGAAATTGAATTGTTTGACGTTGTTATAGCCATTTGCAGAGACACGCTAGCCCAGCATGAGATTGCTGGCTTTAAAGAAGGGGTTGGTTTTGCTTATAGCAAATGTAAACACTAGGGTTGGGTTTCAATTATCAGTTTTCCGATTAAAATCGATTTTAGCTTGAATAACGCGATATCGATTAATTAAATCCTGAATTGATTTTTAAATATAAATGTATTTTGCAAGAAACGCCAGAATCTGAGGTTAAAGCTTTAATTTCAACAACCACCAAACAGCTAAAACAGCAAATGAGAGCAGATAAACTGATTCCACATGAAGGTAAAGCGTGGACCCGACGCATCAGAATCTGTGAGATGTCAGCTTTCTCACCCGACGGCAAGTACAGGGACACGCCGTCGAGGCTGAAAGCTGACACCTCACAGATTCTGATGCTGCAGGTTTTATCACTCTCTGACCAAAATTCACTGAACCAGCAGCAAAAGAAGATCCAAACTAGGGGAGACCGGAGATAGTTGTAACATTTTTGACATTTCTGTCTCCTTGGAGCTCTTTTAAGGTAGTGGATTCAAAATGTAATGCAAAGTATTTACATGTCCCTGCTATTAAATAGTACAGCTAATTTCTCTGCAGCTCATTACATGGTATGGTTGTGGTCGTGATAATTTTGTGAGGCCACATCGAAAAGGCTCGGATGAGCTTTCCAAAGTTCTACAAGTGCCTCCATCACTTGTGTCCAGATCACACGCTGCACTGCTGTGCTACTCCGTCTTTTTCACTGACACTTATGTGTTTGCGCGTGTGCAGTGTGAGCAGCTGCGGTGACACCCTCACGATGGTCGTGAGGATTCCTCCCGACCAAGCGATTGATGATCGGGAGCTGGTTGTGAGGTGTTAATCGCTTCTCGTTACCCCACGTATACTACACAATACACGACGCACGATGAAGGCCAAAATTGGGCCAATCACCAAAACGGTCGCACAACTGAAAAATCAGCTCAAAATGGGACAAAAATCGCACAGTGTATGCCCAACTTAAAACATTAGCACTAAAGACCTGCACAGAATATATCCCCATAGACATACAAATAACATCATTTAAGTTTGATGAGTTTAACTGCAAAGCAGATAATGCTATTACAAATTGAAATAAAGTAAAAAAAACGTACCTTTTGGTATACAAATTACTTTTTTTCTTCTTAAATTGTCTGTGTTTGCCAAAATGTGCTAATTTTTCACATGTGATAGAAGAACTGAATTGGGCATGTACAGGATGAATCACATTTTGAAAAGCCCTGATAGGAGAAATTGGAAGTGTTACAACTGACCCACGTTACAACTATCCCCGGTCTCCCCTACGCTTCACATTTGATAAATATCGTCATTAATTCCCTCTTACTTTTGCTGTTTTGCTTCTCCCACAATAAAATCACACTTCCTGCACAGCTCTCTCTCTCTCTCAGTGTACTGTTTTTATTTCCAAATGACTTGCAACCAGAAAGCCTAATTTTGACTGTTCAATACCAAAGAAATTTAAACTTTTTAAAAGTTGTTCTGCTTCACTTCAGCAGCATATAGTAATGTTGCTGATTATAGTTTTTGATCTACTGTAGAATATTTGTAAAGCGGTTACCTGCTATAAAAAGCCAGGCCAGGAAAATTTCCTTCATGTTTTTCAGGCATCTGCTGTGATACTTACACCGCTGATTAAGTGTTACAAGTGTCAGTACTGATAAATCATCAGAATTACAACATTTCTGACTGTCTGAGGCAAAATATTCCCAAATCAAATCAAATCAGAACCTTGTGAATCGAAATTGAATCGATTATAGAAATCAGTGACGATACCCTGCCCTAGTAGACACTGCAAACACAAGTTTGAAGATAAGAAAAGTATTTATGAGGAAAAGAAGTTTGTTCAAAGAACTTTGAAAAAACACATCAGGCAGAGTTTTGAAATAGATGAAGCAAGCACAGATTCATTGAAAGCATCTCAAAACTACTTATCGGTTTAAGAGAAGAAGACTAGTTGATCTTCCTGCATTCCTTCCTATTTCTCTCAGGACAGTTGGAGTTAGACAAGTTTCAGACTAGGGATGGGTATTGATAAGATTTTCACGATTCCGATTCCATTTTCGATTCTGTTTAACGATTCGATTCTTTATCGATTCTCTTATCGATTATTTTTTTTAAAAAAAAGGAGAACACTAAGGTCAATTAGCTTAGATCTTTGTTTTATATCTTCTCTTTGAACAAGATTGAAATTTAGGAGTAGCATGGCCTTACAAACCCAACAGTGAGATCTTAACAGATCCAACCTCTGGCTCTTCAATGGGGTGTCACAGGGTCCCCAGGAAAAAAAATTGTGAATGTAAAATAATAAAATAAATATTCTTCTGTAGCAATTACACAAGAATATCCAATAATGTCCCTGCCTACAATTAAACACATTCACTTACCGAAAATCGGGGGCATCTGCTGTGGCAAATGGGTGCAAGCCTTTTACCACAAACTTAGTCACTGCTCGGTGACATTCGTCTATCCTGGCCTGAAAGGAGACGCTACCGGTAGACTGTAGCAAGAACTGCCAGCATCTGAGCCAGCCAGACTCTGTCTGTCTCTCTCATCATGGTCACCTAAATGCACAGTAATGGCAGGTTTTGTAATAAGTCAGATCGCGCTAACATAATATGCACTGTTAGTTGATTATTTACCTGCCATATTAACGGGAGAGGACGTGCAAAAGTTACCGCTGCTGCTGGGTTGAGATTCACGAGTCCGGAGCGGAATTAAAAACACGACATTCATTTAAGGTTATCGCGTGTTTTGTGAGCAAATGCTTTTGCATATTCGTAGTGTTTCCTCCCTTAAATGAAATATCTACTTTGCAAGTATTGCAAGTTGCCCTGTTGTCATCCGTTCTCCTAAAGTATAACCAAACTTTTTAGCGTTTGAGCCGCCATGTTTCCTGCCAGGTAAATGACGCTCCGCAACGTGGTGACGTCATTCGGGGCGACTGGAATCGATAAGGGAATCGTTTGCAAAAATGGCAAACGATTCCAAGGAATTGAAACAGTGGGAACCGGTTCTCAACAAGAACCGGTTTTCGATACCCATCCCTATTTCAGACATTCAAAATTTTCCTTACTCACCTCTTGAAATACAGGATAAAGCATGTCCTATTAGTTTTAGCACCGTAGCAGCTAAAGACAAGATATTGAAACAGTCTTGTGAACAGATGTTATTTCTTTTTTAAAAAAGTCTTGATTTTCTTTTGTATGCTGTGGACAATGAGTATTTTGTATTTATTAGAAAGTTAATTGAGATAGAGAGAGTTCTAATAGTTCTTGCTCCCATTATTTCTTTACCAACTGTATTGCAACTGAGAAGTATGATTGAAGAACAAATCAAGTCAAATCTTATCCCTTGGAATTTTAATAAGGAATATGTGCATGCGCTTTGAGGCAAAGCACTGCTAGTTTAAACAGTGGGCTTTTAAACAGTGGACAAGTTCAATTTTAAAAATAGTTGTAAATCACTAGTAAACCACAATCAGTGTTGTCAGAATGAAATAGGCACTGAATATCCTTTTTTTTTTGCAAAAGAAAAAGAATCGGGGCCAGTATCAGCTGTTAAAAATAATGAATATGTTAAGAAAAAATGAAATAATAATAATGGACTGCATTTATATGGCGCTTTTCTAAACACCCAAAGCGCTTTACAATTCCACTATTCATTCACTCTCACATTCACACACTTGTGGAGGAAAGCTACAGTTGTAGCTACAGCTGCCCTGGGGCAGACTGACAGAAGCGAGGCTGCCATATCGCGCCATCGGCCCCTCTGGCCATCACCTGTAGGCGGTAGGTGAAGTGTCTTGCCTAAGGACACAACGATCGAGACTGTCCAAGCCGGGGCTCAAACTGGCAACCTTCCGGTTACAAGATGCACTGCCAACTCTTGAGCCACAATCGAGGTCATGCAGTCTGTTGTCTCAGTAGTGATGGGATTTCCGGCTCCCAACTGGCTCTTCAGGTTGTTTTGTTGCTTTAATTAATTTATTATTAACAATAATATAAAATTATACGCAAAAAAAAGTGGTTTTATTTATATATGTTTATATATAAATATATGCGGTGGCCCCAAGAGACAAAGCACGTACAAACTCCAAAACTAGCATTAACTGAACTTCCAATACAGAGCTACCTAGATCACTTAAATCACACAATTGAAAGCATATGTGTGTTGTTTATGGAGGACCACAAGAGCCACGCGCATTGAAATAAAAAATCCTGTGCTTAATTAATGAATTGTAGAATAAAATCTGCATTTGTAAATTCATTTTTGAATTCCAATTTAATAAACTGATTTTTAAAATGCTTTTTAAGTCTTCATTTCAAAAAACATTTTCGAATTGCACTTTAATAAACTGCATTTCAAAAACCTTTTTCGAATTGCACTTTAATAAACTTCATTTCAAAAAACATTTTCGAATTGCACTTTAATAAACTTCATTTCAAAAACCTTTTTCGAATTGCACTTTAATAAACTTCATTTCAAAAACCTTTTTCGAATTGCACTTTAATAAACTGCATTTCAAAAACCTTTTTCGAATTGCACTTTAATAAACTTCATTTCAAAAACCTTTTTCGAATTGCACTTTAATAAACTGCATTTCAAAAACCTTTTTCGAATTGCACTTTAATAAACTGCATTTCAAAAATCTTTTTTGCATAGCACTTTAATAAACTGCATTTCAAAATCCATTTCCCTTTCCTGTTCGCTCAGGGATTAACATGTGGATTAGCATTTGGATTAGCAGTTGGATTAACAACTTCATTTTAAAAATCCTGCTGCTATTCAAATGAGCCACACCGTGGGATGTAAGGAGCTCTCTGATTGGTTGGTCAGACACAGGCTGTCTGCCAGCCTGGATGTTTCTAGCTCATAGCTTCGCCCTGCTAAGAAGCCTGTGTGCTTGTACAAAGGCCGTTCGGCCTCGGAATTTACACTCGGCTCGACACGGATATGTGAAGAATGAAGGGACCCTGCAGCGAAAGGGCTCAACCTCTGGCTGAGTGCCTGTTTACAAAGTCTGACCACCTGTGAAGGTAACGTGCTAATGTGGCTAACGCTAGCATCACCACGTAGCCCCGTTATTTTAAGGTCATTTTAGCTTATGAAAGTTTTACGTCGCAGCTGTACGAGCTAGCTACGTGTTTTGTAAGCTGCTGTGCTCTTCACAAATAAAGCTGGAAGCAGCTCAAACTATTAAAACCAGCACTGAGGCCTGTTACATTTATACAGTGTTAGAGCAACGGCTGCAGCCTATAGCCTTTAAACTAGCGATTAAAATGCTGACAGTAAACTCGTCAGTCCAGATGTTACCACATTACTTTGTGATACTTGTGAGTTAAAACAACTGAGACAGGCTGATTAAAATAACAGCTTTCAGTTCTCTCATTCAGCATATCAAGACTGGAGATCACACTACTGATTTCAGTTCATTTAATATGTGAGTGGACAGATTCATTCAACTGGACATAAACGATGATCAAAGGTTGTATATATGATGAAGTCATCAAACCCCAGCCTGTAACACAGTGCGCTGAATCTTAGCTTTGAATGTCCAGTATATTCTAATCAGTGCAATCTAAGCATTCACTAAACCTACAGTATCTACACCTGTGTGGCAAATGTGTGGTAAAGCTACAGATAATGAAATTTAATTATTAATACAATATACGTCATGAGAAACGAAAGCTGAAATTGATTCAGTTTAGTACTTTTCTCTGTATGCTCTGTGATCATAAAGGCCTTAAATCCTATGATATATACTGCAAATGATTTTCACAGAGGTCTTAAAGTACTTAAATCACTGCTGATAGTCTGGTTGTTTATATTTTCACATTTTTGTGTCTGTAGGGCTGTTTGATGACAATTTGGACTCCTCTGGGAGATGAGGACACACCCACACCTGTTCCATACTGCAGCCATTGATGGTGTTACAGCTCTGAGTCAGCTTTGGGCCATCAGACGCACACACTGGAAAACCAGCACCTGGACTTCATGCAGGAGAGACGGCCCCAGTGATTTAGGTTCATAAGCAAGTTCAAACATTTCTGGCCTCTTATCACTTAGATTTCTTAATCTTAAAAGTGAATGCATTTAAAGCAGGAACTGCACACCTAGCCATCAGAAGTGTGGCAGCATGAGTACTGTAAAGTTTTGTAGGGTCCTTGTTAAAAATTCCACAAGCACCACACATTTGTCATATAAAGTTCCATTTTTTACAGTACAATGTTGAAATTATAAACTATATATTCTAGTTGTCCACTTGTCAGTAATTTTTGAGTAAATGGATGTCAGTGATAAATCAGTGGTGATTCACCTGCAAATGTTTTTAACAAACTTTGTTTTTTGTAGAATTCATCAGCAGCTGTGGAGAGATGCATTTGAATATCTTCTGGTTCCACTTCTCCTTACCTGGAAGCTGAGCATTGCTCATTTCTGACAAGGACATACACCTCAGTGCTTATCATGGGTGTTACATCCTCCGTGCAGCAATTCCAGAGAAAACAAGAGAGCAACGACCACTCATTAAGACCAGCCAGAAATCTGTCCCTTTCTGGCAGCTGTGGAAACTTCCAATAAGAAAGTTTGCATTCTTAGAACAATGCTGGATCATGTGTGATGTGTCATCATATGAGGATATTACATTTTGACCTAATTCTGCTCAATCTGTTTTGATCGTTGATCCAGTATTTCAGCTTTGTGTTGTGCTGCAAGTTTAAAACCCATTGTCCTCATGAGCACAGCATCTAACAACTCTCCTTGAAAAAGTCGATTGACTTTAACTGGACACAATGGTTTCCAGTGGGAGATATTTTCATCACTCATCCGTGACACTGGAGAAGTCACCTGAGTGAGTGATAAAACAATTTTCCATGGAAAATCCAGAGGGACTAAACTTTGTTGTTTCTTTGGGCTCTATTTCAGCTCTAGCAGCATCTCTCAGAAGAAAACTGTTTTCCCAATAATCAGATGAAAAAATTGTTGAACCAGGTGGTATTCTCTGGAGTTTAAGACCAAGACTGAACTCAAACAGTGAATTGACATTAGACTGGAATTCATAAGATGAATAGAAATACTGCTGAAGCTGAATGATTCATTCATATATGATTTTTTTTTTCTCCAATTCACCAGGTCTGTATAGTTCAGTATGACTATGGTACATGATACAAAAGAATAAATACAGAAGAATAAAAACTTTGTGAATAACTTTACTCTTCTTAAAAATAACTAATAAAACAAGTAAAAGTACAAATGTGTACAAGTTAGAGACTTCCTCACTAAGATTTTAATTGTGTGTTAAAGAGAAAGAGATTAGGAGGTAAAATAGACGATGCAGAGTCCATCATCACTGAGGCCGTCTCTCCTGCATGAAGTCCAGGTGCTGGTTTTCCAGTGTGTGCGTCTGATGGCCCAAAGCTGACTCAGAGCCGTAACACCATCAATGGCTGCAGTATGGAACAGGTGTGGGTGTGTCCTCATCTCCCAGAGGAGTCCAAATTGTCATCAAACAGCCCTACAGACACAAAAATGTGAAAATATAAACAACCAGACTATCAGCAGTGATTTAAGTACTTTAAGACCTCTGTGAAAATCATTTACAGTATATATCACAGAATTTAAGGCCTTTATGATCACAGAGCATACAGAGAAAAGTACTAAACTGAATCAATTTCAGCTTTCGTTTCTCATGACGTATATTGTATTAATAATTACATTTCATTATCTGTAGCTTTACCACACATTTGCCACACAGGTGTAGATACTGTAGGTTCAGTGAATGCTTAGATTGCACTGATTAGAATATACTGGACATTCAAAGCTAAGATTCAGCGCACTGTGTTAGAGGCTGGGATTTGATGAATTCATCATATATACAACCTTTGATCATCGTTTATGTCCAGTTGAATGAATCTGTGCACTCACATATTAAATGAGCTGAAATCAGTAGTGTGATCTCCAGTCTTTATATGCTGAATGAGAGAACTGAAAGCTGTTATTTTAAATCAGCCTGTTTCAGTTGTTTTAACTCACAAGTATCACAAAGTAATGTGGTAACATCTGGACTGACGAGTTTACTGTCAGCATTTTAATCGCTAGTTTAAAGGCTATAGGCTGCAGCCGTTGCTCTAACACTGTATAAATGTAACAGGCCTCAGTGCTGGTTTTAATAGTTTGAGCTGCTTCCAGCTTTAATTGTGAAGAGCACAGCAGCTTACAAAACACGTAGCTAGCTCGTACAGCTGCGACGTAAAACTTTCATAAGCTAAGATGACCTTAAAATAACGGGGCTATGTGCTGTGATGCTAGCGTTAGCCACGTTAGCACGTTACCTTCACAGGTGGTCAGACTTTGTAAACAGGCACTCAGCCAGAGGTTGAGCTCTCCCTTTCGCTGCAGGGTCCCTTCATTCTTCACATATCCGTGTCGAGCCGAGTGTAAATCCCGAGGCCAAACGGCCTTTGTACAAGCACACAGGCTTCTTAGCAGGGCGAAGCTATGAGCTAGAAACATCCAGGCTGGCAGACAGCCTGTGTCTGACCAACCAATCAGAGAGCTCCTTACATCCCACGGTGTGGCTCATTTGAATAGCAGCAGGTTTTTTAAAATGAAGTTGTTAATCCAACTGCTAATCCAAATGCTAATCCACATGTTAATCCCTGAGCGAACAGGAAAGGGAAATGGATTTTGAAATGCAGTTTATTAAAGTGCAATTCGAAAAAGGTTTTTGAAATGCAGTTTATTAAAGTGCAATTCAAAAAAGATTTTTGAAATGCAGTTTATTAAAGTGCAATTCGAAAAAGGTTTTTGAAATGCAGTTTATTAAAGTGCAATTCGAAAAAGGTTTTTAAAATGCAGTTTATTAAAGTGCAATTCGAAAAAGGTTTTTGAAATGCAGTTTATTAAAGTGCAATTCGAAAAAGGTTTTTGAAATGAAGTTTATTAAAGTGCAATTCGAAAAAAGTTTTTGAAATGAAGTTTATTAAAGTGCAATTCGAAAAATGTTTTTGAAATGAAGTTTATTAAAGTGCAATTCGAAAAAGGTTTTTGAAATGAAGTTTATTAAAGTGCAATTCGAAAAAGGTTTTTGAAATGAAGTTTATTAAAGTGCAATTCGAAAATGTTTTTTGAAATGAAGACTTAAAAAGCATTTTAAAAATCAGTTTATTAAATGGGAATTCAAAAATGAATTTACAAATGCAGATTTTATTCTACAATTCATTAATTAAGCACAGGATTTTTTATTTCGATGCGCGCGGCTCTTGTGGTCCTCCATAGTTGTTTGTGTATTTATACACAAGCACTCATATACAGGGTGGGCCATTTATATGGATACACCGTAATAACATGGGAATGGTTGGTGATATTAACATCCTGTTTGTGGCACATTAGTATATGTGAGGGAGCAAACACCTCAAGATGGCTGGTGACCATGGTGGCCATTTAGAAGTCGGCCATCTTGCATACAACTTTTGTTTTTTTAAATAGGAAGAGGGCCATGTGACACATCAAACTTATTGGTAATGTCACAAGAAAAACAATGGTGTGCTTGGTAAGTCCTAAGTAGCCCCGCTGAACTGAACTGCTTTCCACAAGAAAACTTTTCTTTCTTAATCTCATTTAAAATGTCCAGATTTTAATAAATAATTATCTGAATCTTACAACCAAAGTTTTTATCTGATGTAAAATGTATAGAAATCATACATATACCAACAAGACAGTGTAGATCACTGTCACAACAGCGTTAATTTTTATTCAAAGACTTTATGGCTTTTCCTATAATACCTGGTGGGCTGGTCTCTAGTCAAAATGCCCGGGCCAATTTTATTTTTCTTTAAGCAAGTTCTTCATGACTGAGCCAAATGTCCTCTTTTTTGGAAATCAAAATATGGTCACCCCAGGTTATACTCTAATGGGCCATGTCGGCAGAACGGAACCCCAGGTGTGAGAAGGATTAAAGCAGGACCCCTCGGAGCATGGACGCTGGTGATTGGTGAAGGTGATGAAAGTGGCTTGAATGGAGCTTGAGTGATGAGAGGTGGAGATGGGGAGGAAGTGGTTGCACGAAAGTGTCCACAAAGGAGAATGACAGATGTGATTTAAAGTATGCGGCATGAATGCTGATTGGCCTCAAGAAGGCCAAAACAGAGCTACCTAGATCAATTAAATTACTCAATTGAAAGCATATGTGTATTTATACACAAACACATATATTGGTATACTGGTATATTGGTATACATATACTGGTGCCTTGATCTCGGTCTCCAGCAGCATTGATTGCCTGTCACCCCTGGTCCTTTGGGACTCCCACCCTGTGGCCGTGGGCACCCTGTCACAGACTGTGCAGGCAGGAAAAGGACCCAAAAGTAGATTCACGGAGAGGGACTTAAACTCAGAAAACAGCTTTATTTGCTGAACTGGGCAATACTACAAAAATAAAGTGGTAGTAGTTTAGTTTTGTATTTTTATTCGTGTTCCCCTACGCCAGCAATAAAGCTGTGTTTTTGAATTTATCTTCTATCTATCTTCTTCTTATCTTTGTCTTTCCTATCTTTGCGTTTGGGTCCTTCTCTTGCCTGCACACAGCTGTATTGTGACAAAATGGTTATTCAAATGTCTTTATGATTCTTTAAAGAACCATCATGCGTCAAAGAACCGGTATACAGAACAGTTTTTCTAACAAAACCACTGTTATAATTAATGTGTTTTTTAGGCCAAAAGGCACATTAAGCGAAACAAAACAGTCAGATTAGTCAAACTTTACTCAACTCATTCTTCTTGCTAGCAAGCTAACTTCCTACTAACTTCGCGAGGCTCCTGGCTCTGGTAGCCATAATGCTCTGACAATCCATCAAGCGGTGTGGCTTTGTAGCTTACCAAAGTTGTGCTAAAACAGTTTTTGACAGATTTTTGAGCACCGTGTACCACATAAAATCGATTCGAGGTCAGTAAGCACAACCAGAATTCATACATAAGGCGCACCAGATTATAAGGCGCACTGTCGATTTTTGAGAAATATAAAGAATTTAAAGTGCGTCTTACAGTGTTGAAAATACGGTAAGTGAAGGTTCTCCCAACTAATTTGAACCATTGGCTTCTAAATATTTGGTTCTATTGCATGTTGCGTACATAACCTAATGTCAGCTAGACCGATATCAAAATTTATAGTATTGTTAAATTCACTAAAATAGCACCTGAAGCCTGTTGTGACGTGAGCTCTGATGGCTATTTCACATAGCACTGCCATGATTGTCGCTGTGTCTGCTCTAGAAACTCAGAAATTCAGTAGAGCTGCTTTGTACATTAAATACTCACACGAGCCTTTACTTTGAATTCTGGAAGAGCTGTATAAAATACAACAATGCATAAGTGTTTTGAATGAACAGAAATGTGACAGATGAGAAGGTGTGTCTTTGACTTGTTGAAAAATTATGCTACGGTCATTTGATGTTACCAAGATAGAACATTTAACTATATTACACAAGGACATCTATGTGTCGGTGACCCAGTGTTTTTGGTTTCTGTACTTTTACTTTTGATAGTTTTATGTATTATGACTGTTGTGTTTTGGTTTCCCAGGGTTAGTTTGTGTTCCTGTTTGGTGTCATCCCTGCCTGTGTATCCCCTCTAGTGTAGTCAAGTCTCTGTGTTTAGACCAGTGGTTCTTAACCTTGTTGGAGGTACCGAACCCCACCAGTTTCATATGTGCATTCACTGAACCCCTCTTTAGTGAAAAATAAAATGTGATTTTTTTACTGGTGCACAAAATGAGCCATGCATGTCATGGCGGAGGCTCTGCCGAACCCCTGAGACCGACTCACCGAACCCCTAGGGTTCGATCGAACCCAGGTTAAGAACCACTGGTTTAGACCAAGGCTACGTCCACACGTACACGGGTATTTTTGAAAACAGAGATTTTCCGTTTTCGTTTTAAAAAATAATCCACACGTAAACGCAGAAATGAAGGAAAACGCTGCTAGGAACATGCCAAAGCAACAGGTGGCGATATATTCCTAACCGTGTAGAAATGTTGGCCAATCAGAAGTCTAGAAGCCTCGGTGGGAAATGGTAAACAAGGATGGGGCATAGAAGCGTATGTGTGGAGGGACAGTCTCTGTGTGTGTATGTGTAAGCATTTAAACACTGCAGAGACTACAATTAACAGTAACAATATTGTAGAAATTCATTTCACCAAAACAATAACGTGGCGCACAGTGTGACGTCAAGAAAGGCGCCCACCTTTGACGGTGCGTTTTCTCCGTTTTTCTCGTCCACACGTAAATGCAAAAACGGAGTTTTCAAAAATATCCACCCTGGCCGGAGTTTTTAAAAATCTCTGTTTTCAGTGACCAAAAACGCCGTTTACGTGTGGACGAAAGATGCAAACGCATAGAAAAATCTGCGTTTTCAAAAATACCTGGGTACGTGTGGACGTAGCCCAAGTCTCTGAGTCTCTGTCTTTGAGTGTGTGTGTGTGTGTTTTTCCTGTTTTACTTTGAAGGTCTGTGTCTGATCTCAGTGTGTTCTGTTTGTGTTCTCCTTCGTCCAGAGTGGTTTTGCTGCGTCTGTCTACGTCTCCCTGCATCTCCATTTGTGTCTCTAGGTTTCTGGTTAGTTTTCTATTCTTAGTTTTCCCAGTTTAGGTTTACTCAGTTCTGTTTTTCGCTACCCTCGCCTTTGTTACTTGAGCACGCTCCTTCAATAAAGCTTCCTCACCTCAGTTGTGCCGCATCTTGGGTCCTTCAATAATTTACACACGTCTTGTCCCGCAAACCGTGACACTATGTACATTTCATTTATCCACCATCATACAATAAGCCAAAAAGAGGTCATTATATTAACAAGACCAGATAATGCAAAGCATTAAATAATCAATATTCATCTGAAGAAAGCTTACCAGTTAGAAAAAACGGTGGTATAGTGGTTAGCACTGTCGCTTAACTAGAAGGACTCAGGTTTGATTCCAGGGGTCAACCGGGTGCCTTTCTGTGTGGAGTTTGCATGTTCTCCATGTGTCTGCGTGGGTTTCCTCTGGGTACTGTGGTTTTCTCCCACAGTCCAAAGACATACATATCTGTATGATGTACTGGCGACCTGTCCAGGGTTCCCCACCTCTCACCCAAAAAGACAGCTGGGATATGCTCCAGGACCCCTGCGACCCTTACGGGGATAAAGCAGCTTGGAAAATGAATGAATGAAAAAAAAAAGGTTTTGATGTCACAGAATAAATCAGTGTAATGTGGGTTTTGTTTTGTTTTAACAGATCATGGCTCATCAGTGGACTGTTGGAGAAGTATCTCTTTGGCTTGAGGAAAATGAATTGGCAGATTTTCAACAGGTCTTTGTAGGTGAGCATTTCTGTGGATGTGCCATATCAGTGTCCATGGTGCCCCACAAGAAAACCAACAAATGAAAAATAGCTGAAATATCAACAGATATATTATGAAAGTAAATAGGGATTCTTCATTGCCTGCAGACTAAAAGACTGTCCCAGAAAGTTCTTGTCTGTGAAATCTTTGAAAAATCACATAAAGAAGAAACAATAATATATTAGAGTCTGCCCCAGATTGTGACCCTGTCATCCAGGAAACTGTTGAATCTCCTGGATCATCTGAACTAGCTCTGAGTGAACTTATAGAGAACTTTACAGAGACTGTGAGAAACCAATTGGCATTGTTTTCTTTGAATCTTCAAGAGAAAAGCATTGTAAATAGAAAAGTTCAAACATTTGTTCTTAATGAAGTAGAGTCACTTTTCAAGTATTTTATTGAAAACTATAGGGAGATATTTACTCAATGTTTGCAGACTCTTAATTTTGATATATCAAGTCTTCATTATATTGATGGCAGTAGTTTGTTAGAACATTGCTTCAGTGCAGTCAGGAATACATATCAACTAGACAGATACCGTGTTGAGAAATTAAACTTGATTGAACCTGTTGAATGTATCCTGGGGATAGATCCTTTTTACTGGGAAACAGGACACTTTTAAGTATATTCCACTTCTAAAAGTTTTACAATTATTATGTAATGATACTAACATTTTAAAACAAATATTTAGGCCAGATCCCTGTGCTCCTGAAACCTTAACAGATTTTAGTGAAATTTAGGAACATTTACAAAGAACATGAGTTTTTCAACACAGGCAACCTACAAACTACAGATGACCGTGGCCTTCAGCGGATTATCAGACAGAAGATTCAAGAATCTGGCAGATTGGAATGAGCCAATGTCGGAAGCGACTCAACTGAACCAAGGAGAAGATGGACTGGACTGTTGGCCAGTGGTCAAACATCCTGTTTTCCGATGAAAGTAAAGTGTGCCTTTCATTCAGGAATCAAGGTCCAAGGGTTTGGAGGAAGATGGGTGAGGAACAGAACCCAAGCTGCTCGAGGTCCAGTGTGAAATATCGACAGTCAGTCATGATTTGGGGTGCAGTGTCCGGTGCAGGTGTTGATAAACTCTGTTTTCTTAAATCCAAGGTCACCACAACAGTCTACCAGAATGTTTTAGAGGACTTCATGATTCCTTCTGCTGAAGATCTGTATGGAGATGCAGATTTATCTATACACAATACCAGAACAATGGCTGCAACCTACAGCCTTTAAACTCATCATTAAAATGTCTGTAAACACATCAGTCCAGATGTATGTTATCCCATTACTTTATGATACTCAGAGTTAAAAGAACCGAGACAGAGTGATTAAAATAATAGCTGTCAGTTCTCTCATTCAGTATGACACTAGAGAGAGATGACACTACTCATTTCAATTAATCTATTTTTATACACGAGTGCACACATTCATTTTCAGCTGGACAAAAATTATGATGATCAAGAACCATGTGCAGTTTTTTATGCCTGTCTTTATTAATACATTTTGAAAATGAATACATGAAAGCTAGATGTTTTATAAATTAATCAAATCCCTGCATCTAACACAGTATGCTTAATATGAGCATTGAATGTCCACTATATTGTCCACAATGAGTATAATTTAAGCATCTACAGCATCTGCACCTGATCAAATGTGTGGTAAAGATACAGATAATCAAAAACAATGAAAAACGTTGAAATTGATTCAGTTCACCACTTTTCTCTGTATGCTCTGTCATTATAGAGGCCCTGAATGTTGTGCTATATGCAATAAATGATGTGAAAATCATTTTCACAGAGGTCATAAAGTTACTAAATCACTGCTGATATTTTGGTTGATGCTTAGATCAGTAACTTTCCAGTAGAGATGGTCCCCTGTTATCTACTTTTTCCCAGGCAAGCATGAGTGAGAACCTACAACTTTCTACTTCCCAAGGACACGTAGTCTAATGCCTTTATTTTCCAGGGCTGTGTCCACTTAATACTATACTATATAACTTTATAACACTTATTAATAAAAAGCATAGCATTATTCAGGCACTTCAAATAATTTTATCTCAACACCTGTTGAAAATCATGCAAGCATCACACCACATATGGCAAATATAGTTCCATTTTATAAAGCACACTGTTGAAATTATAAACTTATCAGTAATTTTTTAGTAAATGGATGGCACTGATAAATCAGTGGTGATTCACCGGCAATTTTTTAACAAACTTTGTTTTTTGTTGAATTCATCAGCAGCTGTGGAGGGATGCATTCGAATATCTTCTGTTCCACTTTTTCAGCTTTCAGCTGGTGAAAAAGCTAAAAATTGTGCTGAAAAGAGCAGAAGAGGCGGAAAATTGTGCTAAAAAGAGGTGAAAAAGCTGAAAATTGTGCTGAAAAGAGGTGAAAAGCTGAAAATTGTGCTAAAAAAAGGTGAAAAAGCAGAACTTTGTGCTGAAAACAGGTGAATAAGCAGATTTTCTGCTGAAAAGAGGTAAAGAAGCTGAAGTTTGTGCTGAAAACAGCACACTTTCCCTCAGCTTTAGTGAGCATTTCAGCATCTAACAGTTCTCTTAACTTTAAAAAGGTTGATTGAATTCAACTAGACACAATGCTTTTCAGTGGGAGAATCATTTTATCCCTCATCCATTAGTTGTATGCGATACTGCATATTTTGGTATTGATCCGATACCAAGTAAATATGGGCCAGTACCGCCGATACCAATACCGATACTTCCGATATGCATCTCTGAATTGCTAAATCTCAATTAATTTTCATGACCTGAAGTGTTTTTTGTGATGATTCCTTTTTTATTCTTAAGTAGTAAAAACCCAGGACATAATTAGGACAAAGTTTATAATTAAATTAAAAAATGCTTTATTATTGTGGCGGGGCATGGTCTGCAATGCAGCTGCAGGTGCCTCGCTGGTTTAAAACCTGTGCTCTACTTGTGCTGTCGTTGTTGTCGGTGGTGATGTGTACTGTTACAGCAACCATGTGATTATTTTAAGGGTGAACGGCGCACAACTCGGGATGAGCCGGAGGCTGGCACGCCAGCAGGACAGACATCATTTTAATCATGAGTTAAAAGGCTGTATTCTGTGCATAAATATAACAGGGCTCAGTGCTAGTTCTTAGTCTGAGCTACTTGAAGATTTATTTGTGAAGAGCACATTAGTTTACACAAAATGGCAGCTAGCTTGTACTGTTGGAAAGTAATATTAACATAAGCTAACATGATCTTAAAAGAATGGGGGTACATGGGGTCATGCAAGCGTTAGCCATGTTAGCATGTTACTCCAACTGGTCTCCAGGCTGTCTACAGGGGCACACTCTGATGTTCAGCTTTCCATTTCATTGCAGAATCCCTTCATTCTTCATACATCTGTGTTGGGCAGAGTGTAAATCCCGAGGCTGTATGGCCTTTTGTACAAGCACATGTACACCTCATAGCAGTGCAAAGCTATTGGCACAAACAGCAGTGTAGCAAAATCCATTCAAACAGCTTGCTTCAGTCTTACCAATCAGAGTGCTCATTACATCGCATAATTTGCATTGCTTCTGGATTTTGGAAACGAGAACCAAAATCCAAAAGTTAATCTGTTAGCTAATCCAGTAGTTAACCCAAAGCTAATACATTTGCTAATATAATACCTAATCCATGAGCTAACAGGAAAGGAAATCCAGTGAGGAAATTGATTGTCAAATCAGAATCACTATTTTCAGTCACAAATAAACATTTGGTTTTTTAATACATTTACTTTTTTCCATTTTTCCATTGTATTTTTTTAAATAAATTCTTTTTTGTGAAATGAATTGTTGATTTGAAATATTTGTTAATGGATTCATCATTTGTTTTTGTAATATTAATTTATAAATAGTGTTTTATGTTAAACTATTAAATAATAAATTACTTCAGTAATGTTCAAATAAGATGAGATAAGATAACTCTTTATTGTCACTGTACAGTCATTCCTGATACAATAGCACAACAAAATGGAAACTGTCCCATGTGGGCACTAAACACAACAAAACACCCATTTGGAAAAGAAATATTAAAAACTTATAAAAAAAACTTGCATAAGATGTGGCCTACTTCATATAGTGAATCATATAAGGCTTATAGGATTTACTCATGAAAGTGGCCACTTTCTCATTACTTTCATATATTGTTTTAGGAAGTATCCAAAGCATAGAAGTTTCATTTATATAATTTTTTTTCAAGGGATCTTATATGTGTTTTCACTCTTGTATGCTTTTCATACAAGTTTCACACAAGACAGATACAAACTTTATAAGATTTATATATATCTTTTTCATATGAACAGTGTTGGTCAAGTTACTTGAAAATAGTAATTAGTTACTAATTATTGATTACTTATTTTAGAAAGTAATCCTGTTACTTTACTGATTACCCATTTTCAAAAGTAGTACTTTATTACCAGTGTTGGGGAGTAACGGAATACATGTACCGCCGTTACGTATTTAAAATACAAAATATGAGTAACTGTATTCCGTTACAGGTACTGTTGAAAAAGGTGGTATTTACAATACAGTTACTTTGTTGAAATAAATGGATTACACGGCGGTACTTTCCTGTTTCATATTGTGGCGGGTCAGGACTGTTTGGGTTTTGTTTGACAGCTGTGTTCTCTAGTTCCAGGCGGCAGCGTTGCGGTTGCCATGGTTACAGGGTGACGCTCTCGCTCTGCGTGTTTCCTGGGTGAGAGAGGCCTTATTGTTGTTGTTGTGCTAAGCTAATAGGCAGAATGCTACAGGTATAGCTCTAAAGAATGTAGCCTCATGGGCAGTGTAGTCCGTGCTGCAGGGAGAATGGACTGCCATACTCGTTATGTGTCTGTGAGCGAGGGAGGGAGAAAAAGGAAAAGTACGAGCTGTCATTGAGCAAAAACGGGAGCTGGAAGCATGTAAATATAATAATAACCACTGCAGCCAAGAAGAGTGCCTGACGAGCCCAGTTGTAAGTAAGCTATTAAGACTCGACTGTACGCTTTGTTCGTGTTTTCCTCCGAAACAATAAGTTCCGTTGGAGCAACCTTTCAACACCTCTCTCTGTCTCTCGCAAGCAGAGTTGACCCAGACAACAAAGTAAAGCTATTTTTTGGCTACGAGCCCGACACAGAACCCACCATATCGGGGCCGCGGACCTTCAGTAATAGTAATAAATCACATAGCAATAGTACATTCATGTAGTTGTAAAATGCATGATAATATGTTAAGTAATTCAAAGTATTCAGAATACGTTACTCTCATTGAGTAACGTAACGGAATACGTTACAGAATACATTTTAGGGCATGTATTCTGTATTCTGTAATGGAATACATTTTAAAAGTAACCTTCCCAACACTGGCTGTGGTACAATACAGTAATGCTGTAAAGAAAGGAGTTTTGAATGATAGTCCTGTAACAATTACTGTAAGCATGTTTGCGCTTATTTATGTTTGTGTTTTTTCATCTGCATCTCAAAAAGGACTGCCAGACAACCTAGAAGAGGTGGAAGAGGTCCACTTTTGACTCCGCAGCAAGACGAAAGAATTTGTGCAATGGTTATTTTGAGCAACTGACTTGCTTTTGAACAACTGACTTTTCTTTTTGATGAAGTGACTCACTTTTGCAAGTTATCCACCATGTTTTGCAGTTTGCACTAATTGTTTTGAGAAGAGCCTTAGTAGTGGTGCAGAGATCAATTCTGTTGTGAGAAATGCACCAAAGCAACTGAGAAAAACTGTAATAGCAGACCATTGACTGCTGACCAACTATGTGATCCATCAAACCCAGAACCTTTAACACCAAATCACATACTAACCATGAAGTCCACAATCATCTCTCCACCTCCAGGAAGGTTTGTGAAAGAAGATCTTTATCTCCGTAAGAGGTGGTGTCGTGTTCAACTACTTGCCAACACTTTCTGGACAAGGTGGAAAAAGGAGTATTTGTTAAATCTTCAAGGCAGACAGAAGTGGACCAAAGAGCACAGGAATGCTAATATCAATGATGTTGTCCTCCTGAAGGATGAGATAACGCCATGCAACCAGTGGAAGTTGGCAAGGATCATTGAAGTGTATCCTGGAAAGGATGGAAAAGTGAGGAAGGTGAAATTTCTGCTGAGTGATCCAACCCTGGATAGGGCAGGAAAACGTACCTCCAAACCTGTGCACCTGGAAAGACCCATTCAGAAGACAGTCATTCTGATGGAAGCGGAAGAAGATTCTCCACCGCACTCTGCTTAAAGGATAATTCATGATAGTTCATTCAAAAGCCGTTCATTAGTTCATAAGCAATACTTTATTCTTTTTAATCACAAGTGATTGGTGGGAGTGTAATGGTCTTTTGCATTTGATGTTTGTTGCATTTGATATTTGTTAAGCTGTATGTCTGGATTTTGTTCCTTTGCGCCCTCTGGTGGTGAACTGTGTAGGGTACAGCTTTGCTGTTTGGGTCTCCACCCAGCCACTTTTTCTTTTGCTAGCGCACACGGTGTCTGCATGCGGCAGCTCACAGTTAGCTCCACACATAGAGAAAATATCGTTTAAAGAGTGGAAATAATTGACAAGGAAGATGGAAGATAAGGCCATAAGGGACTATTTAGCACTTCCTGGATGTCAGCTCACGAGGTTTGTGTATTTTAAATGTTTTATTTTCTGTAATTAAGGATTTTTGATTGATTGACACTACGTACAAGAGCACATTTTGATGTGATGTTTTTGTTTTATTGTTTTGTCCGTGAGCAGTTCTCACGGGTTGCCAAGACCAGAATAAACCCTGTTCTATACTACATCGTGCGTACGTCAATCCTTGAGGGTGCTACAAACAGTAACACACATTTGTACAGTTCTGTGCATGGCAGTTACCTTTAGGTCACCAGAGAACTTCAATCTATACAACTAAAAACCACAAACCAGGCGAGAAATTTGGGTGTAGTGATGGATGCAGACCTAAACTTAGAAAAACACATTAAGACAATAACAAAATCAGCTTACTATCACCTCAAGAATATATCAAGGATAAAAGATCTGATGTCTCAATAGGACCTGGAAAAACTAGTCCATGCATTCATCTTTAGTAGGCTTGATTACTGTAACAGCATCTTTACAGGTCTACCTAAAAAATCAGTCAGACAACTACAGCTCATTCAGAGCTCTGCTGCTCAAGTCCTCACTAAGACTAAAAAAGTGGACCACATCAGTCCAGCTCTGAGGTCTTTACACTGGCTGCCTGTCCGTCAGAGGATAGACTTTAAAGTTCTGATGCTGGTCTATAAAGCTCTGAATGGTTTAGGACCAAAATACATCAGTGACCTCCTGACCCAGTATGAACCTTCCAGATCCCTCAGGTCATCTGGATCCTTTCTTTTATCAGTTCCCAGAGTCAGAACCAGACACAGAGAAGCTGCATTCAGCTTTTATGCTCCTTATATCTGGAACAAACTCCCAGAAAGCCTCAGATCAGCTGAAACACTCAGTTAATTTAAATCCAGGTTGAAGACTCACTTATTCTCAGCTGCATTTGAATAAAGCACCAAATCCGCACTTAAGCTTAAATGTCAAAACTTACATTTTAACTACTGATTTTATCTACTGTTCTGATTTTATCTGTTTTGATTTTTGATTTTATATACTGTTTTGTTTGTTTGTTTGTTTGTTAGTTATTTAGTCAGTTTGCTTGTTTTAATCAATTTTAAATCATTGTTTTTGTTTCTAATGTATCTGTAAAGCACTTTGAATCACCTTGTTGTTGAATTGTGCTATACAAATAAACTTGCCTTGCCTCTCCTTGCCTTGCCTTAAACAGGGGAAATAGTGAGGAGAGGTGAAAGACGGCACGGACACGCAGCTCTCACTCTCACTCGTCTGTATTGAGTGAAGGAAGAGGCGCACAAACCCACCTACTGGAGCCCTGAGGCATTAACAATGGATTGACGCACAATCAACCCAGGCAAAACTTTCACTACTTATCTCCCTCTATATTCCCACTGCATATTCTATTCAAAAACACAGCCAAAACAACAAATAACACAATAATAAAGGCATCACACGAAATGTAAGGAACAGAGATGTTGGCGCCCTGGGCGAACACTCTCTCTAGGCGAACACTCTGGTGGCCCAGATCTGGTTTGCCAAAGGTGGCCCACACATTGGCCAGCACAAGGCCAGTTGCAGACACACTGGTGGTCCTTTGCTGGCCCATGTGTGGATTACCTCTGGAAAACCTGGTCTGAGCAACCAAAGGGCTGTCATTCTTTGCGATATGTGGGCCATGTGTAAGTTGTGTGCAGCCACGGGCCAGTTGCAGACACACTGCTAGCCCAGAACAGTTTCAGCTCTGGCCCCAGACGTCAGCCTAATGTGTATCTTAATTAAGCCATGTAATAACAAAATGTGCATAATAGTGCAAAAGGAACATGACAAAACTCTGCTCAGCCAGTGAATGGACTGATTCTTATATAGCGTTTTTCAATTCTCCCACATTACTCAAAGTGCTTTATACAGCATTTACCACACACTTTCCCTTAACTGGGTGCTTCCTAACTACAGTCATACATATTCAAGCTATGCAGATTGGAGGAGCCAAGGATCAAACCACTAACCTAACCAGGTTTGCTAACCCAAATTTTGATTTCCCACTTTAAACACCAGCATTCTCACTTACTCTCACTGTTGTCCTCTCCCACTTCAACAGTCCAATAGCAGGCAGTTCTCTTTCAGTTTTGTCCTGTGTTTCACTGTCTCTTCTTGCCATTTTCTCCAAAGGTGGCAAATGTCAAACTCCAACAGTCTCCTCAGTTCTCCTCAAACGTTCTTTTCACATGCACAGTGAATTTGCAGCTTGTTGGGAACACAGCGCCATTCATCCAGTCAGGCAGGATGATGGGTTTGCTCTTCTTCTCTGATGCTGTTTGTCCACACTGCTGCTGCTTGCTGGGACTCTTTTCTCAGGACTTTGCTGCTGTCTCTTTATCTGCCATGTTATTGCTCTTTGGAGCTGCATTCCTTGTCTTCAGGGAGGAGTGAGAGCTCGCTTGTGAGTTTGAGAGACACATGGTGCTGTAAATAAGTTAGCCAGAAACCTGGCCTGAATGTTTCCAATGATGTTAAACTATAACTTTCTTCCGACTGCTGCATGTGGAAAATTGATTCAGGTCTGCTTTTCACCTGAAAGTGACAAACTAAGACATTTTCATTATTAATATCACTGCTTAATCAACACACACAACTCTCTCTCTCTGTTTTTGTGAACTGTCCTTTCTTAAAAGCAGAAAATGAGATTGTAGTTGTTCTTGGCTGATCAACACAAAACCTTTGTCCTATGATTATTTTTCATCTACAATGTAAATTTTGTCTCTTTTTTACTCTTTTTTTTTTTTTTCAATAGCTGGTGACCTGCAGAATCACCACTCTCACAATCAGCAATTACTTTTACACAGCGCACAAAAACACTGTGACGTCAGACACATTAACACTCACTTTTTTCATCTGCGTAAATAAATCATTTGGCCAATGGCATGTGCCATCGTGATCCATAAATATGATCACAAGTTTATTTAACTATTTTTCAACCCACCAAAACAAATAAACAAAAACATGATGCTGATGCTATGAACACTCTACACACATGAGTCAAGATGCAGGAAAACTGCTCATGGAAACGCTGCACATTCCAGTTATCACAGTTATCATAGTTCTGTTTCCCTCTCTTTGAAGAGTTCTCAGCCAGCTCCTGATCTGATAATGTGTAGCTTGCTCATCAGCTCAGAAGAGACCACAACGCAACCTCACACAGTGGTTGCATGCTTTGCCCCACAGTGGCAAAGACTTGCACTTTCATATTCAATTCAGCTTCTCCATCATGTAGTTTTCAGCTGTTTCATACAGGGTTCAGCATATTAGTTGTTTTCATAGGTGTGCTCTATATCTCAACAATGGCTCATATTAGGATGACAGTTTTTCAAACAGGTCAAGTGCCTCTATGCACATCATTAGTGTAAATATTTACCTATTTTACTTCATATGTCATTGTGCTGAATTTGAGCAACCCTAAGCTTAATGCAGATTACTTTCAACAATTATCCACCTCACATCATAACTGACTGAGGTGCCTCTTCATATTAATATTATTTCATCATTAATACCAGTTTACAGGTTGTTATCCTTGCTATTATTAGTATGAATACATTAAAGATAAGTTGTAATTTAGCCTTTTGTTTATTTTACTTTATCCGTCTTGTATTTATATCTATTCAGTCGGGTCTGTTTCCAACCCTTTTTAAACTACTTTAAACTACTTTGATCTCTAATTTTCACTTGGTGAGGGATTATTACGTTCTTCCTAGTCTGAACTGCTCTCTTCACCTGAGCTGCTATCCTATTCTGAGTTACTGTCTTCTTTGTTTCTTACAGTCACGTACAAAATGTCCCTCTTTTCCACACCTCCAGCATGTAGTGCTAAAGCCACTGTTTGGTGTGTGTGTAGCTCTGCCTCTACCTCTTGCTCTTCCACTATGCATTCCTCTCCCTTTCTTTTGGATTAGTCCTGCTCCGGCTTGTTGTTTTTCTAAACATTTCTCATCAGGTGTTAATTTCGCTTGTTTATTCTCCATTTTCAAAGATTTTGCTGGGCCGTCGCTGGCACGCTTGACTTCAGAGTGGTTTACTGATACGGCCTTCAACTTCACCCTAATGGTGAAGCGGTATCAGTTTTATGAGATGAAGCTCAACCATTCTCCTTTGTCACCAGTACGTGAGCCTCAGCAAAGAAAACAAAAATGAAAGTAGTTCAGCAGCTTATTGTGCTGTAAAATCAACTTACTTCCAGACACATACACACACATAGACATTTGCGCGCTAATTTATCACGAAGTATTTTACGGCTACCTCTAAAACCAGTCTAAACACGGTTCCTTTTGCAACTTAAACCTAATTTGTCACGAAGTATTTTCAGCTACCTCTAAAACTAGTCTAAACACAGTTCCTTTTGGCGAACTTAACCTATTTTATCTTGTTACGAAGTAATTACGGCTACCTCTGAACCCTAAGTTTAATTTGATTCCTTTCGGCAAATCCTAACCTATTTTAATTTTTTACGAAGTAATTATGGCTTCTTCTAAAACCTAAATTTAATTCAGTTCCTTTCGGCGAACCCAACCTAATTTATCACGTGACTTTTAAACCTTTGCGGCCGTTTTATATACCAAAATAGTGTTTCTCACCCTCCGACGTCTCACTGGTGATTCGGATCATCAGACTGAATCCCAGCACCGTGGACCAGGCTACCGGCCCAGACCCGAATTCACATCCTGGGACTCTCTCCTCATCTAAGAGGGCTGTGCACAGGCTTCGGTATTGGCTCCCCACGGCGTCAGGAATCAGTGCTGGATCCTGGAACAGAGTCACAGATAACAGTTCTGATATTTTCTGCTCCGGCTATGAAGGACCAAATAATGTTAAGAGATATATTCTAAAACACTTCTTCAGCAGAGAATCAGAGAGGAGAAACACACAGAATTTCTTGCTGGACTGGAAGTCCAGCAGTTCATCAAACCAAAACCACTTAGACTGGAAACAGATATAACTACGTTAATCCTACCGTAAAACAATAAAACAAGGTACGACCTTTTCCCATGCTCCTAGGATGTGGGGGTGAAAGCCAGAACACCCTAGAATGTTACAGACTTCCTAGGATGAGACCAACTACATACTTCTAAACACAAATGATTACATGCAGTATTCTACCATATTCAAACTTATATCATTAAAAGATTATACTGACTACTAAGTACAATTTTCCATTGACACGGGACAAACTGTTCCTTTTCACCTCAATAACAAACACGTAATATTTTCTCTGAATACCAGACAGGACGGTTGGCAACTCTAATAACTTATGAACAAAATAAAGTTCAACATCATTAACTTCATAGCACCCACCCAGCTGTATAGAAACTCCGTCATGCTAGCTAGTACGCAGTACGGAAAAAGTCAGCATAACAAAAATAAACTCCACCTAAACTTGGTTTATATCTGACCCAGATAGACTGCAGGTCATAACTTCTTACCTGAAGTTCAGTTCACACTTGGACCGGCGGCCGCCTCGGGTCTCTTTTCCTTCTGCGTCCACTTTCCCTCATCCACCTGCTGGCCTCCACCACTTGCTAATGTTACTGAATCTGTGGAAGCTCCGCGATAGCCACCACACGAAGTAACGAGTAACGACCCTATCTAAATCGACTAACGCGTTCCTGATTTTGGCATAATAACTAGTTACCGTGCTCGTTACCACAATAATGTCCAACTGCCAACCTCTGTATATTTTTATATATTTTATTTTATTGCTTACTCTATTTAATTTGTAAAATATGTATACACACACGTAGAAAAACATATTTAGTATACACATCCAGTGATGCATATACTATTATATATTGTACATATATCTATTAGTCTCAGATTTAGCCATTCTTATATTTTGCTTGTTTTATGTTATTGTATTTTTGCACAACTCTGCTGCTTGTGAAGCTCGCACACAAGAATTTCACTCGCATGTACTGTACCAGTGTACCTGCACATGAGATGTGACAATGTGATTTGATTTGATTTGATTTAATAACGTAGTTACTGTAACGCGTTACTTAATAACGCGTTAGTCCCAACACTGATCATAATGTCTGGTGCTTTCGTGTTTGTTGGTTTGTTTTTATTTTATTTTATTTTGCGAGTTGGTTATTAGATGCTGCTCCAGCCAGCCAGAGAAGTCCCCGCCGCCCCGTCCTCTCCTCCCTGTGCAGCAGGCGCACCTCGCAAACGGAGGGCGCCCTTACTCCCAGCAAATGGGCGATAGAAAACCAATCGGTGCCTATGCCATTCCCAATATGCGCTGGCATGACGTTGGAGCAGCATAAGAGCGAGCAATTTTTAATTTTTTTGCCACCTCCCACCACGATGCCGCCCCAGGCAACTGCCCATGAGGCTCGTATCAAAAACCGCTACTGGCCCAAAGCATGCGCAACACAAAGCACCATACTCGGGTCCACCAATAGGTGGCGACAACACAACATAGGAACATCCACATTTGAAAATTACAATCGCCTTATAAACACATTCCAATGCGACAGCTACAGTCAAATTGTGAATGTTTTTATGTTGTTGAAAAATATACTTTATTATTTATTCTCTGTGAGAATACCTTACTGTGAAAATTGATTATTTTATGTTGTTTGTACAGTGCTCACAGCATCTTTGGTGTCACATGTGTCCAATAAATGCCAGCAAAAATCAAGAACGTGTCACGTCCGGTGTGGCAGACGTGTGGAATTGGAGATAGGACCCAAAATGCAGCAGCTTTGGTGCAGATGAGTGTTTATTTAACAAAAGAAAATACAAACAGCAATGGCGTGGGTGAAGGTGAAACAGGAAAACCTAAACTGGGTAAAACTAACAAAACAAACCAGAAATGAAGATGCAGGGAGGTCCGGGGAAATACATAGGGGGAGACCGAGGGGAAACAACACAGACGAACCAGCAACGACTAAGAAAGAAGACACGACTTAAAAACACTCAGGTCGTGTCCAAATTCATGGGCTGCATCCTCCTGAGGCCGCATTTGTAGACCGATTACGTCGCAGCGACGCGCCGAAGGCTGTCCAAATTCGTAGACTCCTCCGAATGCAGCCGACAAATGCGTCCTCCTTTTCCCCGAATATGAAGGATGGGTCGGGTGTGTCCTTCGTGGCCTACCATATCCCAGAATTCATAGCGCGGCCCAGCCAAACTCCAGTTTCCAACAATGGGGGCCGCTACTAAGTTTTAAAATTACTCATACTAATCTTTCTGGGTCACAAAATAAAGTTTTAACATATTTTCAGGCGAGAAAGTAGCTGTGTAAACATCAAATAACTGCTCGGTTTATCAAGATATCGCATATTTGCAAAAGTGCTTCGACGTTTTCGGAGATGTCTGCTACCCACCAGCTCAATAGCAAGCCGGGAGCTCGAGGGTCACTGACAGTGTTGGGAAGGTTACTTTTAAAATGTATTCCATTACAGAATACATGCCCCAAAATGTATTCTGTAACGTATTCCGTTACGTTACTCAATGACAGTAACGTATTCTCAATACTTTGGATTACTTAATATATTATCATGCTGTTTACAACTACATGAATGTACTATTGCTGTGATTTATTACTGTTACTGAAGGTCCGCGGCTCCGAACCGTAGTAAAGGGACCTCTGACTAATACGGTGGGTTCTGTGTCGGGCTCGTAGCCGAAAACTAGCTTTACTTTGTTGTCTGGGTCAACTTTGCTAGCGAGAGACAGAGAGAGGCGTTGAAAGGCTGCTCCAACGGAACTTATTGTTTTTGGAGGAAAACACGAACACAGTGTACTGTCGAGTCTTAATAGCTTACTTACAACTGGGCTCGTCAGGCTCTCTTCTTGGCTGCAGTGGTTATTATTATATTTACATGCTTCCAGCTCCCGTTTTTGCTCGATGACAGCTTGTACTTTTCCTTTTTCCCCCTCCCTCGCTCACAGACACGTAACGTGTATGGCAGTCCATTCTCCCTGCAGCACGGACTACACTGCCTATGATGCTACATTCTTTAGAGCTATACCTGTAGCATTCTGCCTATTAGCTTAGCACAACAACAACAAAAAGGCCTCTCTCACCCAGGAAACACGCAGAGAGCTGCCGCCTGGAACTAGAGAACACAGCTGTCAAACAAAACCCAAACAGTTCTGACCCGCCACAATATGAAACAGGGAAGTACCGCCGTGTAATCCATTTATTTCAACAAAGTAACTGTATTCTAAATACCACCTTTTTAAACGGTAACTGTAACGGAATACAGTTACTCATATTTTGTATTTTAAATACGTAACGGCGGTACATGTATTCCGTTATTCCCCAACACTGGTCACTGATGCGGCTGAGAACGGCACAACTCCCGGCACATAATTTTCAGATCACCGCGGACTTTCGCTGCTCGGGTTAAACGTAATATATAAGTCACTTAGACAACCTAAAAATGATATTTTAGATAGCAAGGAGCAGACGGCTGAGTTTATTAAACTCCACCGAGACAGCGGTGATGCTAATCAGAAGGCTAGACCGTCCAATTTCATGGCCGTTTACTTCCGGCCTACCCGGCCTTCTGAGGACCCGGCCCACGGAGACCGCGAAGGCCGGGTCCTGAGGAGGATGCAGCCCATGAATTTGGACACGACCTCAGAGAACACAGGGAGATTACACCACACAGGTGGGGGACACAGCTGGGAGTGATTAACATGACGAGACTAGGGAGGCAAACTGAAAACACTCACATAAGACGCAGACCTTCGCAATAAAACAGGAAACACATACACGCAAAGACACAGACTAGGAAACGCGGACTTAACACAGGAATAGATGGGCAGAACAGAATAACACTAAACAGGAGGAACAGAACCAAAATCACACTAATAGAAAACACAAAACGCTGGGTCAAAAGGACCCAGGATCATGACAGAACGCCTTATGTCCGTTTTTCAACTTGGAGGGAGTTACACTGTCTTTCCGCTACATCAACTAATAAAATAATTTAAAAAATGAATTTACAAATACATATTTTATTACGCAATTTACTATTTAAGCAGATAATTCTTTAGTTTAATGTGTGTGACTCGTTTGGTCCTCCATATGCCAGCTCCTCCAGGTAGGTCCTTACCCAGATAGCAAGGAAACATTGAAACAACGTTGAGTCAATATCAGGCGACATCATTGAATCAACGTTGAAGTGTGACGTTGACCTAACGTCACTCTTGCACCCTTTTTTAATGTTGAAACAACGTCAGGTTTTGATGTTGAATCAATGTTGAAACCTGACATTGAAACAATGTCAGATTCTGATATTGAAACAATGTTGAGCTATGGTGTTGATTTTCCAACTCTTTCGCACAGTTGCTTTTTATTAAAACAACAGTTAAATCATGACTGGAAATCTACCTTTCTTTATAGGTATTTTAACCAATACTAAACTACTGCATGTTTCCATCAATACTTAAACCACCTAAACACATAATTGTACTTATTCCTCAAATTGGACACCCTTTATAAAAAAACAACAACAACAAATGTCTCACAATGTATCATGTCAATATTAATATCCTAAAATAAGAAAGCATTGCATGTGATGTAACAGAGAAAAAAAATAAACAAAAAAAGGTCAATAGGCATGTTTCGTTTGCTAAATACTTTATTAAAAGACAGTTTGCCATTTACATTTATATGTTTCACAGAAGTTTGTAATTTTTTACTCTGGGATGGGGATGCATGATGTGCGTCCTGCACCACCCATACCCATACAATCTGGGGCGTATCGGAGCCATTTCTGCACTGCTTGTGCAAAGACAAACTCGGACATAGAGTTTGCCCCTAACTGCTGCGTCAGGCCATCTAGGAAAAAAATACACACACACAAACAAAAAAAGTGAATTAGAGCACATGAATAAGCTCTTGTTAACTGTCGTCAGCGGGGAGAAAGTATGTAAACTCCTAGGCTGATAAACATGAAAGTCACCAGGCGTAAATCTGCAAACTGCCGCATTTGATTCCCAAAGAGCTATGAGCGGAAAAAGTGACAAGTCTTAGCATGGTGTGCCGTGTATCCTTTAAAACAAAATAAACATGGGGTCCTCGGGCTGTACAACTACAACCCGAGGATTAAACAAGCCAAAGACCAAAGACTCCATCTCCAGATTAACTGGACATGAAAGTCTTGTTATTAAGAAAGACAAAGTAATATAGCAAAAAAACTGTAAAACTTACCACCATATATGCATTTGCAGAGCGCTGTACCTTTAAATGCCATTTTTTGCTTTGTCTGGTCCTTGGTTTTTTTCCCTGCCCAGTTGAGTACCGAGGCCAGCTCGTTTGTAATGGCATAAGCCATTACACGACGGACTCGCACCTCCAGTGTGGTCCCTCCAATCAAGGCAAAGCGTCTCACCTATAAACACATTTTAAGAGATGGAGTTAGCGTGTCTCATGTCTTAAATGTGTATGCATGTGCTTGTGTGTTTAATCAACAGGCCGTTGTTATGTATTTAAATCACATCTGACAGCTATTACACTTTATAGTTACAAAGTGTACATAACCTTTATATACTTACCATTGCCTTATTTGCCTCTTATGATTGAAAAGCTGCCTCTGCATTGTTTAGCTCCTCAATGTTGTGCAAGGGCAAATCCAGAGGCAATACCCCAGCATCTACCGATTCATTGCAGCAGGGATGGCGGATGGCTCTGACCTCCTCACGGAGTTCGTTAACAGCTGTCGTCAGGTCTGACAGCATAGCTAATATCTTTTGTGAGGTCGCATCTGTTTAAAAAAATAATTCCAGAAAGATTAATGGCTTAAGCAGTGAGAGGCGAAAAACTAATATATAAATAATAAAACGCAGTTTACGTGTGGACAAAAGGTGCAAACGCAAGGTAGGTGAGCGTGCATCGTAAAGTTAGGTGAGCGTGCATCGTAAAGTTAGGTGAGCGTGCAACGTAAAGTTAGGTGAGCGTGCAACGTAAAGTTTGAATTGAGTGCGAATCGAAGCGGGTGCTCTCCAATCATTAAAAGTAACAAAGTCATTGAACACATTTATACAGTTACCTTTACGTTTATCAATCATATATCACAGATTTACAATTTTTTGTAGTACTATGCTAAAAAGCAACTACAGAGCGAAAGTCTGGGTCAAGCGACGAGGCGACGGCAAGAACAAAGGAACCCTCGAAGCGTTAAGCTAGCTTTGTAAGGGAATATAACGGAAAAGTATGAAACGAAAATGTTTTCTTTGTTGACTTTGTTCGCAGTGCAATTTATTTGTTGCCGGATTGTAAGATGAAAGTAGACACAATTTCGGGCTCCCACATTTTGTCCGAAACTTTACATTAACAAGTTTGTTTGTTTTTTTACTGTTATTCAAATGCAACCGTGGAAATAACGAATAGAACAAAAGTAATTCATTCTTACCTTATATTAATCGTGGTGCAGGCCAGTGCAGTGCATGAACTGATGCCTTCTCCGGTCAATTCCGCTGAGAGTAAATCTAATGTCCCGCTCTACTGTACAAGACAATGGTTACCTGAAGGGATGTACCACTGTGAGAGGGGGGGCTATGGAATAGTCCAAGTGGTAGCAGCTGTAAGCGGTTTCATCAGTATTTCAGTGTTGTTTCAACATTGGATTTGTGTTGACATTTCAACCCTGACGATTCTGATGGTTCAGATGGAAAATCAACATCTGTTCAATGTTTCCTTGCTATCTGGGTATGCTTGCTGTAGCTACGCCCCCCAGCCACGCGCTCCCGTCAGGACCCGTTACAGTGTGTTTTGTCAAATAATCATGAGATCACCACACATGTAGCGTAAACTGACTGCTATTTGTTAGACAACTATTTGCTGTGAGACCAGCAGTAACCCTAACAGTATATCAAATATAAATGTGCCAACGTTTAAAATACACATCATTGATTTACAGGTTTGTCGTCTGTATGCGAATTAACTCAGTGTATGCTACTCTGATTTGTATTGTGTTTCACGCAAACTCATTCAAGCTAAATCATTACACTGCAAATAATAGCGATATGTAATTTTATGACAGTACATTCTTTGAACACGTTTTGTATACAGCTACATCACTTTGCTTACATCACCTGTGCTCACTTGCAAAACACCGAAACATAATCATGTCAGTTCAACTTGAATGCTCAAGCAGGCCGTCTTGCACCAAACAACACAGAACCCCCCCCCCCCCAAGCTCCCCCACCCCTTGCCTGCGTAAACTTTGCTTCTGGGTCTCATACCTAAAGCTAAAACATAATAGTTGGATTGCCCGTGAACATAATGTATGTCAAGAATAAAAAAAAAGTGAAGATGTAAATAAACACTAACAATATCTATGTCACGGCCAGGGGATCAGCAGGCCGCTGACTAGTAGTTTTCTCTCTCTCTCTCTCTCTTGCTCTCTCTCTCGCTCTCTCGCCAGGGCGGAACTCACGGTGGGTTCACGCCCTCGGCCCACGCCCCTCTGAAGAGGAAACACCTGGGCCTCATCAGTGCAGCCAGCATTTAAGCCAGGGAGTGGCTTCTACTCGTCGCTGGATCGTTGTGTGTGACTCACGTTAGTGCAGGCCGGCTCTGAGCAAGTTCTCTTTTGCTTCCCTGCGCAAAACCTCTAACGTGTGTTTCTTTCTGTACATAGATCCCCTGGACCCGACCCTGCATTCCCCGAGCGGATTCCTTTGTGTGAGTGTCTGGAGAGAGTGGTCACGATAGGAGAGAGTCAGAAGAGGAGCGAGTGTCTTTTCCCTACCTGGATTTCCCCGGAGCCTTTTTCCCTGTCACTACTTTTTATATAGCACTACCCCCCTGCACTGTTTGTATATACACCTGGTGGAACTGTAATAAATACTGTGCCTCTGAGTCCTGCGTGTGAGTCCTCCAGCGAACCGTGACAATCTATTAGAAATACATTCTTCTGTCTCCGACCATTCTCACAGTCACACACAATCAAGCACAGTATGACGTGTCAGACCGAATGTTTCCTAAATCGTGTTAAGAGATGATTCTCCCATACAATCTCTTTTTTAAAAGAGCCTGCCACCAAAAAAAATTTGCTTCAATGTAAAATTGGCTTTAGTAGACTACATCGAAGGAAAACCAGACAAACGAGTTCAGCCTACAACATGAAGTACCCTAGATCAAAACGGAAAGCACAAAAAAACCACAGAGTACAAGTGTCATGCAAGTGATCTTCTGCCAGGAACTTTCATGTATTTAAATGGTAGTAAATGTATGCTTATAGTCTGTCAAACATATCTTATCACAATTCTATAAATACATTTTAAGATGCCAAAAAGGACACTGGATTGCTCATAATGAGGAACACATAAGTACAATGACGAGTCATAAATATACTTGCAAAACGGGCAATTCCTTTATTTTATATATGGTAAATGGTAAATGGCCTGTATTTGTATAGCGCTTTTACTAGTCCCGCCTAGGGACCCCAAAGCGCTTTACACACCCAGTCATCCACCCATTCACACACACATTCACACACTGGTTGAGGCAAGCTACGGTTGTAGCCACAGCTGCCCTGGGGCAGACTGACATACTGACACAGACTGACAATATATAACCCTTCAGTACTCATGAACCCATTAACCATATGCTATCTACCAACATAAATAAATATTTTGTATATTTAGACATAAAAAAAGGAAAAAGAAAGAACAGAAATCTCTTTTGTTCCCGATTGTGAGATGAGGGATCTGTCAACAACGATTGCTTAATGTGGCTCACCACCTGCACAGACAGGTAAATGAGTTTTTTTGCCAACCTACAAAATTTTCTACCTGATATTCTGTAGATAATAATTCGACGAGTTACCGATTAAACGGATGCTTGGAAGTAAACGGAAGCGTCATCTCCAAGATGGAGCTAAACGATGCAAAGTAAGTCAGGAGTCATGAAGCAAGTGAGTCGAGAGAACATAAAACACACATGTACACACACACACACACACACACACACACGAAGATTTGAGCTTGGAGTGTATGTTCGACATGATTTATTAGTGAGTTTTTACAACATAAGCCTAATGAGTCAGCGGTAAAATAATTTACTGGACGAATGGCCTGGGATGGAGTCGAATTCACGTCCTTGATTATCTTTTTGTTTTCCTGTCCCTCCCTGTCTACAATGCTATCACTCCAGCTGGATTAAATGGAATGAAGGACCTTTACTTTTAACTGTTTTTTCTCGTTTTTCTTTTTACTTTCTAAATTGATTCAGCAATATTTTCCTCGGGGATTGGAGTATGTACGGTATGTAAGTTAAAATAAGAATCCTATTATCAGAAGGACCGCATGTAGGGCGCAGCGCTTCCCATGACAAACAGATGGGAACTAGCAGAATTTGGGTAGCTCTCGTCAGCATACGACGATCGTTAACATGTCACACATGTAGACAATATGGTTCAGCGCACCTGAACCATATTGTCTACATGTGTGACATGTTAACGATGTCTTTCAAAGACGATCACTTTTCAAACAGCCTGTCGTCACTTCTAAGAAGATTTCATCATCTAAAACATGTATCAAGCTGAATGAAAAACTGAATTTTCACAAACTAACTCCCATGGATGACTTGGGAACTGCATCAAAGTAAAATGCTGCAGTAACAGACAGAGATAAGTGTTCACCATCAGATCTGGACTATCTAAAAATTGAACCCACCAACAGGACAGGAAAGCCAGGTTCCCCTAATAAATCTTCATCTCAGTGGGATCTATTTCAGGTATAGAAATCAGTGCACACCTGAGTGCGGTGTGTTTAAAAATGGAATCTATATTGTCTAGAGCAGCTGCATACTTTAACAACTGCATGTTACAAGTCTTCTATTGCTGCGGAGCTTCTTGGTTTGCATACCATGTAATCAAGCGCTCTGGTTGTGTGCGCCCGCTACCTTGACCCTCTTGTTATAAATGACATATTTTTAGGCGTTATTACGTGGGAGGTGGGGCTAATTAGACTATTTAGCCGCATATGTTTGCCTCTCTTACTCAATGGGAGACACATTCTCCTAAAAGGATTACAGATGTACCTGCTTCAGACTTTCGGGTTTGGTGGGTTATTTCGTACCTTTGCTGAAATAGATATATTTGAGTATTTTTTAAGGCTGTATAATGATGGTTCTCCACCTGTTCTTTTAGCTTGGCTGGTTTTTGGATTCTCTACTGATTGTGGTAAGTGATATTGATTTTTTTATTATTTATTTTTGAATTGTGAGGATCCGTGTATAGGGCCACTGGCTTGACACAACCGATAAGGTTCCGACTGCTGGTGCGCTGTTTGTGGAAGCTCTGAGAGAGAGACAGAGAGAGAGAGAGAGAGAGAGAGAGAGAGAGAGAGAGCGGTAATAATGCTTGGAGGCAAGGTATTTTTTTCTCCACTTCCCACTGCCAGTATTATAAATAATAATAGCATATATATATATATATATATATATATATATATATATATATATAGATAGATAGATAGATAGATAGATAGATATGACAGGCAGAAAAGGGAGGGGGTAATAAAGGGATAGCGTAAAAAGAAATGCACAATGTATCACCAACTGCCTCACCGCTATTAACAAACAAATATGCAACACCTGGAACACAAACATATCCACAGGTATATAAATCAGCTAACTTCTTGTGGTGTGTGTGTTGTTGTTTTGGGGTTTTTTCCCATCTTTTTTCATCTTCTAGTAATTTACTGTGGCGTTGTGGGAAAAAGAAAGGGAAAGGTGATAGCATCAGATGCGTGACGTCCGGGCGTGGGCGGCAGACTGATTCTTCCATTTGAAGACACATCGGGGCAGTCTCCTGGGTTCTTCAGGGACGTCAGACTGTAGAATCATATATATCTTGTATAGTTAACGAGTGGTATGGGGAATATTATTCGAGCAAAAGGATTTGTTTGTGCTTCCCGAACATTTAGATCTGTGTGGTCAGTTGTGTGTGCGTTATCAACTCGGTGTGTGTTTTGCAAGAATATTTATAGAACTTCATAAATAGTTCAAAAGGGGCATAGGCATCTGCAAATATGAATTAAGAACCTCTCGTGCATGCAGACATTTAAATGTAAATTCAAACTTGAGGGCGTATTATGAGTAAATGGCCGGGACAAATCTATAAACGCCTCCAGAGATGTTCAAATTCTTCGATTAAATCACTGAAAATAGAGACAACTTGTTGGCAGAGGTATGAAAATGCGCAGGAAAATCTGACGTGCATGGCAAACTTCGTCGACGATATTTAGGGAGGAATAAACACACATCAGCCTTCGGCCATTTTGATGAACGCATACGCCCCCTAGAGCGCGCTAACTTTATTAACAGGCACACAAATGTAAACCACACATCAAACATAAATGAACCATTTGACTGTCTCCCTAATTGAGAGCATTTTCTCTTCTTATGTCAACACCCCCACTTGCTCTCATATTATGATGTTCTTAAGTAAACAAAAAACAAACAAACAAAGGGTTTCTTCCTCAGTACTGTATACATGTCTGTATACCATGTTAATGCCCAAACATAAACTTCTCAAACTTGAACAGCTTAACTTTTGTTGCAGGTTTTGTCATTACATCTGCAACCATCTGTTCTGTTGAACAATAATCCAGAGTTATTTTTCCTGCACTCACAGTTGACCTCACAAAGTGGTACTTTATGTCAACATGTTTACATCTCTGTCTCGTCACAGGATTCTTCGCCAACGCAATTGCACCCTGATTATCTTCATGAACTTTTGGCGGTGGATATTTTTGTCCATCGATACCTTGTAACAGTTGCATTAGGTACAAAACTTCTTGTAGGGTTGCAGCTAAAGCCATGTACTCAGCTTCACAGGTAGATAATGCAACAGTAGGTTGTCTTTTGGTTTTCCATGAGATTAAAGGACCATCTACAGACAAGCTTATGCAATAACCAGTTGTACTCCGTCTGTCTGTTACATCAGCTGCCCAATCAGCATCGCTGTATGCCCACAACCTCAGTTCTTTGTTGTCACATCTCCTGTAGCACAGTTCTTTCTCGGTTGTCCCTTTCAGATACCTCAGTACATGTTTTACTGTAGTCCATTGGTCTTCAGTTGGCTCAGTAAAGTACTGTGAAAGTTTACTGACTATAAAACTCAAGTCTGGTCTTGTGCATGTAGCCAAATAGATCAGACTACCAACTGCCTCTCTGTACCTTTTGACATCACTCATCCTTTCTGCATCATCAGCATAGTTCAGTTTTTGCTCACAAGGTGTCTGTCTTTCTTTACAATCCTGCATGTTGAATCTTTCAAGTATTTTTTCCACATATTGTTTTTGTGACATTTTTACACAGTTATCACTCTGGTCAAAATCTATACCAATGAAATGTCTCAGTTTACCCAAATCCTTCATTTTGAATTTTGCTGCAAGCATTTTCTTCACAACAGTTAGTTCACTTTCATCACTAGCAGCAATGATCAGGTCATCTACCCATACAATCAGAATCACCTTCTTATTTTCTGTCATTTTTGTGTAAACACAATGGTCAGCGGGATTCTGCACAAAGTTGTTCTCACTCAGATATTCATGCAACAACTTGTTCCAATTTCGGCCTGATTGTTTTAGCCCATATAGCGACTTTTCCAGCTTGCACACCAGTTTTTCATTTGTGTCGGATTTTACCTCATAGCCCTCTGGTTGTTCCATGAATACCACACAATCTATTGGTGCGTGAAGATAGGCAGTGAACCTGTTTGGTGTCTCAAAGTCACCCTCATCATCTGGCACTTTGTCAGTCTGTGTTTGTTTCTCTAGTCTTGTTTTAGTCTCAAACTTCACCAGTCTATGCTTCTGTACTTTCCCACTGTCTGGGTAGTAGACCATATAAGCTGGACTGTTCTTGTCATATCCAACAAAAATTCCTTTCTCACACCTTGAGTCTAGTTTTCTCTTGTTCTGCCTGTAGGCATAACACACTGACCCAAATGTCTGCATCCTGGAAAGGTTTGGCCTTCTTCCTGTCAGCATTAGATATGGTGTCTGTTCTGTGCGTCTGTTAAAACATCTATTCCTCACTACAGCTGCTGTTTGCACTGCGTAAGTCCACAACTCTTTAGGTAACTGTTTCTCTATTAACATACACCTGGCCATATCAAAAAGAGTGCGCCAATTGCGTTCTGCAGTACCATTTTGGTGTGGTGAGTATGGTGCTGAGGTCTCATGCCTGATTCCATTTTTGCTAAGGAGTGCCTGATACTCATTTCCCATAAACTCTGTTCCATTGTCAGACCTGATACATTTAACTTGCCCATACGGGGCTGTATCAGCCAAAAACTTCTGTGTCGCTTTTGCTGTGTCACTCTTATTTTTCAGAAAATACACAAACACTGCACTGGAATAGTCATCAGTGAATGATAGTGCAAATCTGTATCCATCTCTGGACTCTGGGTCTACTGGACCAGCTACATCTGTGTGTACCAATTCTAAGGCGGTTTTGGCTCGTGCATCAGGGTCCCTGTTTCTAGTTTGAACAAACTTTCCCTGTGTGCACACTTCACAATGCAGGACAGATTTATCTGTTTTTCCTTTGATTGCCATACCATCTACAACACCTTGTAATCTCTGAATGTCATCATAATTACAGTGACCAAGAATTTCATGCCATGTTTGCATGTCATAGCAACCCTTACACTGGTCTTTACCTTCAGTGTTTACTGTTTGGAGGTAGTACAGTCTGTTGTACTCATATATTGGGAACCTTGTACCGTCTTTGTGTCGCAGGGTGTCTTTTCCTTGCTTGAAGATCATAGTTGCTCCATTTGAGGTAGCTGCTTTCACAGAGAAGATGTCTTGTGGATACGATGGGATGTACAGTGCCTGTTTCAAGGTTGTTTTGTGGCACTGTCCCCTGCTGTCCATCAAGCAAAACTCTGCCTCCCCTCTTTGCTCTGCAACTCCAGTGCACTTAGTGCCGTCAGCCAACTCTACGTAGTGTGACTTGGGCTGGAAACTGTCGTCGAATCTCCTGAACTTCGTTATATCTGTAACAATATGCGAAGTTGCCCCTGTGTCCACCATCAGACCCTTTTTGTTGATGCCATGCTCTGACTGGAACGCTGCATCCTTGCTGCTCACCCGGAATGCGTAGTCTTTGCTACCCGACTCCTCGGAAACTTTCCGTGCGTTGTCTTGTCGCCGTTTCCGTCTGCATGTTGAGTCCCGATGGATGGTACTTTTACACTCGCTACACCACTGCTTGCGCTGACACGTCCTGGCTTTGTGTCCCTTTAGTCCGCATCTGAAACACACTATGTCTGCGTTGCCGGCCCCACGGTCATTCGATTTTTCAAACGTGGGATTGTCGCACGGTCTTGCACGTGCTTTCATGATGTTGTCATCTGACGCTGCAGCGCGCATTTTCTCTGTGTCTTCAAAGCTTCGCAGTTTAGTTTTAAATTCAGCAAAAGTCACTTCAACTTCACTTTGTGTGACATGGATAGCAAACGGTTTGAATGATTCTGGCAGTCCCTTCAAAACCATTGCTACCAATAGCCCATCACTCAATGTTTCTCCAGCATTCCTCAGGGCTGTGATTATTGTCTCTGCTCGTATCACATACTCAGTCACACTCTCACTGCTGGACTTTTGGAGCGAAGTGAGTTCTGTATACAGGCTAATTATACGAGGCTTTCCTTTACCTGCATAATAGTTTCTTAGAATCCCCAGCGCCTTCCGTCCATCATCCGCTGCTTCTCGCATAACAAGAGACAAACTTTTGTCATCCAAAAACTGGATCAGCTCCGCGTAGGCCTCTGCATTCTTTGCTCTGACTTCTTCTTCCTCCGCGTCGGTAGGCTGCTCCAAAATAATGTCTCTTAAACCTTGCAGACGAAGGTGGCCCAAAAATTTCGTCTCCCATAGTTCGTAATTCTTTTCGTCTCCATCAAAAACTAGCCGAGCCCAACGGCTACTTGACTCAGCGGCTCGTCGGCTCATGGCGCTAGCATGGTATGCTAATCCTCACCGAGTGCGCAGTATGTCGCGGCGTTTTCTCTCGGTGGCAAAACCACATGGACTCCTTCGGAAGACTTCTTAGCTTCCTGGGCCCATAACCTGTTGGCAGAGGTATGAAAATGCGCAGGAAAATCTGACGTGCATGGCAAACTTCGTCGACGATATTTAGGGAGGAATAAACACACATCAGCCTTCGGCCATTTTGATGAACGCATACGCCCCCTAGAGCGCGCTAACTTTATTAACAGGCACACAAATGTAAACCACACATCAAACATAAATGAACCATTTGACTGTCTCCCTAATTGAGAGCATTTTCTCTTCTTATGTCAACACAACTGTTTTACCGTCAGTCTTTTTTTAAACCTGTGGTTCTTTACACGTCTACCCAGTAGCGGTTTTAGATACGGGCGGTTGCCCCGGGCGGCATCGTGGTGGGGGGCGGCATCACGGGCAGAAAAAAAAAAAAATGCTCGTACTCATGCTGCCCCAACGTCAGCCAGCGCATATTGGGAATGGCATAGGCACCGATCGGTTTTCGATCGCCCATTTGCTGGGAGTAAGGACGCCCTCCGTTTGCGAGGTGCGCCTGCTGCTTGCGGCGCAGAGAGGAGAGGGCGGGGCGGCGGGGGTTTCTCTGGCTGGCTGGAGCAGCATCTAATAACCAACTCGCAAAATAAAACAAAAGAAAAACAAAACAACAAACACGAAAACACGAAAACACCAGACATCATGATACAGACTTATAATTTGCACCGATGTTTTTTTTGAAATTCTATACACGAAAAGTGAGCGAGAGAGCCCTCGGTGCGCCTGCTCGCTGATGAAGTCAAAGTAAACTTTGACTTTATTGTCATCTCCGCTACATACAGTACAGTATATAGAGAGACGAGACGACGAAGCTTCAGTTACAGCAGTGGAAGTAAACAAACAATATATATAAGAAGAGTAAGAAAATAAATATACACTTTAGGACTCGGTTTAAAGGGATCAATAACAGTTTATAATTTACAGTCTGATGATTTAAAATCTCACACACAAGCCGTCGAAAGGGGAGTGGGGCCTGCTGCTTCCAAATAGAGCACATTTCATTTATAATGTTGTAAATCCAAGCCAATTATGTATTGATGATTTGAATCCTGGGTTGTGTGAAATCTCAGAAATGCACCCTAGACAAAGTGAATCTGTGAACTAAGGTGTAGGTCTGTTAGATCATGTTGTGGTGATCCTTGGGTTGAGGGATGGGTGTTGGGTGGGATGAGTGCAAAATTAAAACCAATGGAAGATGGACAAGAAAAGTTCAAAGCCATCAGGTGCTCAGTTTAGAAAAAAAGAGAAAAGAAGAGGAGGAGAAACGAGCAAAAGATACAGGTAAGCAGATGTGTCACTGGATAATGGCAGGTCATCCTGAAACAATCAGAATCAGAATACTTTATTAATCCCTAAGGAAATTATGTGCGTTACAGTTGGTCCAAGAAGAAATGGTAAAAATAGTAACAGTAACAGACTAAACTCCAAACAATACATTATGTTACAGATTTTAATATTAATTAGCCATTGTCAATTGTTGATTTGTCCTGTTCTCATTGTGTGTGTGTGTGTGTGTGTGGGGGGGGGGGGGGCGGCGCCAGAGGGAGTGTTCGCCCAGGGCGCCAAACAGGCTAGGACCGCCACTGCGTCTACCGTAGACAATCAAGATTCCTAATGCTATTCAATTTTAGTCCAAGTTTTTAGTAATTCATAATTTTCAATTTGTGCTTGTTGACAGTTTCTGCCGCAGGAGCAAATGCAGCCTCCAGAAATGACTGTGGGTGAGTCACTGTTTCGTCACTCGCTTTGTGTATGTGTTCTTTAATTTATGGCTGCTGATCAAAGGTCAAGCGTTTGGTTATAGACTACAGAGAACTCATTGTATTGATACGGCTCCTCGCAATTTTAGAGGTTAGAGGCAGAGTGGTTATGCGGTTGTGCAGATGATGTTGTTTGCGAGGGCGGCGGTAAAGATGAGCAAAGATGAATAAGTTGAATGAAACGGAACAGCGTGTTCTCAGGGACTGGGACTGGTGACTGGATCAGACTTCAGTCGACATGTGTGAAGGGAACCTAGGTGATAAGGAAGTGTTGGGTAGGTGTGATGATAAGGAGAGAAAAGAAGTTGGTTTTGGATTCTGAACACATTTGACTGTGTGTGTGTGTGTGTGTGTGTGTGTGTGTGTGTGTGCAGAAGCAGACGGTGCAGTCTGAAAGTGAATGGGAGACTTATGCATATGCTATGCAGATGATACCCAACTTTGTCTATCCATGAAGCCAGATAACACACACCAATTACTTAAACTGCAGGAATGTCTTGAAGAGATAAAGACATGACTTCTAAATTCAGATAAAACTGACATTATTGTACTTGACCCCAAAAATCTTAGAAATATGGTGTCTGCCACAGTGAATAAGTGGACTCAAGCGCAGGACTTTGTTGACACAGAAGATGAACAGTTTATTTACAATGTTACCAGGTGCTATATACAAAGATGCAAGGGGAAAGGGGGCTCCAGGGAATCCGGGGAGGGGGAAGGGAACACTCCACACTCCTGTTCGACCACACACGCTACTTGTAAAACACTTGCGCTCATGAACACACTCCAGGGATAAACAGGTCCAGGAAGATCTATATACAAGAGAGCACAGTTGCAAGCTAGGAAAACACTAGAGACAAGAATAAACAGCAAAGAGCTGGGGCTACACTGACGCGTGTCGTGCAACGATCCAGCAATGACAAATACTGAGCTGTCGTCTTAAGTAGTAGCTGGAGTGGAAGTATAACAAGCAGCGGGTGAGTGATTATTTGCAGGTTCGTAGGCCAGAAGCGGGAACTTGCAAGGAGTTCCACCCAGGCAGAGGAGAGGGAGGGAGAGAGAAACAAGAATATTAGAGTTATGCTGAAAAGCTAGTTCATGCATTTATCACTTCTAGGCTTGACTACTGTCATTCATTATTATCAACTTATCTAAACAACTCCCTGAAGTGCTTTCAATTGATCCAAAATGCTGCAGCAAGAGTACTGACAGGGACTAGAAAGAGATAGCATATTTCTCCTATATTGGGTTATTTTCATTGGCTCCCTGTTTGATTCAGAATCTAATTCAGTAGTACCATATCACTCCAGTAGAGAAGACTGTAGGCTTACATGTGGATCCTGGAGTATTTAAAAGTACAGCATTTGAATAAAGTGAGTACACTCCTCACATTTTTGTAAATATTTTGTTATACCTTTTTATGGGACAAGATTGAAGATATGACACTTTGATACAATGTAAAGTAGTCAGTGTACAACTTGTCTAACAGTGTAAATTCGCTGCCTCTCTAAACAATTTAACACACAGCCATCATTGCCTAAACCACTGGCAACAAAAGTGAGTACACCCCTAAGTTAAAATGTCCAAATTGTGCCCTCACTGGTGTTATGTGACTCATTAGTGCTACAAGGCCGCTGGTGCACATGGAGAACAGGTGTGTTTGAATTTGGTGTTACTGCTCTCACACTCACTCATACTGGTCACTGGAAGTTTAACATGGCGCATCATGGCAAAGAATTCTCAGAGGATCTGAAAAAAAGAATTGTTACTCTACATAAAGATGGCCTAGGCAATAAGAATATTGCCAACACCTACAACTGAGCTGCAGCACGGTGGCCAAGACCATACAGCAGTTTAACAGGACAGGTTCCACTCAGAACAAACCTTGCCATGGTCGACCAAAGAAGTTGAGTGCACATGCTCGACGTCATATCCAGAAGTTGTGGAAAATAGATGTATGAGTGCTGCCAGCATTGCTGCAGAGGTTGAAAGTGTGGAGGGTCAGCCTGTCGGTGCTCAGACAATACACCACACAGCATCAAATGGCTATTGTCCCAGAAGGAAGCTTCTTCTAAAGATAATGCACAGGAAAGCCCGCAAACAGTTTGTTGAAGACAATCAGAATAAGGACCTGGATTACTTGTTGTCTGATGAGACCAAGATAACATTATTTGGTTCAGATAGTATCACGGCTGTGTGGTGGCAACTAGGTGAGGAGTACAAAGACAAGAGTGTCTTGCCTGCAGTCAAGCATGGTGGTGGGATGTTGTTTGGGGCTGCATGAGTGCTGCTGGCACTGGGGAGCTATAGTTAATTGAGGGAACCATGAATGTCAACATGTACTGTGACATACTGAAGCAGAGCATGATCCCCTCCCTTCAGAAACTGGGCCATAGGACAGTATTCCAACATGATAACAACCCCCAAAACACCTCCAAAAGACCACTGCCTTGCTAAACAAACTTAGCAAGGTACTTAACTGGCCAAGCATTTCTCTAAAACATAAACTCTACTGAGCATCCGTGGGAAGTCCTCAAAGGGAAGATGGAGGATCAAAAGGTCTCTAACATCCACCAGCTCCAGTATGTCATCATGGACGAGTGGCACCCTGTGAAGCTCTAGTGAACTTCATCCCCAACAGAGTTAAGGCAGTGTTGGAAAATAATGGTGGCCACACAAAATATTGACCCTTCGAGGACAGCTTGGACATTTTCACTTAGGGGTGTATTCACTTTTGTTGCCAGCAGTTTAAACATTAGTGGCTGTATGTTGAGTTATTTTTAGGTGACAGCAAATTTACACTGTTATACAAGCTGTACACTGAGTACTTGATATTGTATCAAAGTGGCATATCTTCCATGTTGTCCCATGGAAAGATATATTTGTATATTTACAAAAATGTGAGGGGTGTACTCATTTTTGTGAGATATTGTATAATGGGAGGTAGCGCCTCCAGCTTTCAGGCCCCTCTTCTGTGGAACACGCTTCCAGTTTGGATTCTGTAGACTCCCTCTCTACCTTTAAGATTAAAAGGCAGAGAACTTCACTTTCCTTGACTTTTCCTTAAAACTTTCCTTTTTGAGGAAACATATCGTTAGGGCTGGTTCAGGTGACCCTGAATTCTCCCTTAGGCCATGTCCACACTAACACGTTTTCGTTTGAAAATGCATCCTTTTGTCTCCGTTTTGGTCTTCCGTCCACACAGAGAGTAAAGATAAATATCAGTTTGTACATGCTTCAGATAGCTTTTCTTCAAATTCTTTAATTCTCACTCGCTTTTGCAACTTTGTACTTTTGTGTTACTCGCAGCAACAACTCCACCTCTTTGTTAGTCCATTTAAAAAATTCGCTGCTTTTCCTCAACAACGTTTCAAAGAGCCAGAAAGTAAATAAATGACTGACAGAAATGAGGCAGGTCGAATCGTCTTGCGTTTCACGCATGTGCAGTACTGGAGCATAAGTGTTTTCGCCTGTTTCAATGTGGATGAATAACTCTGTGAAAACGAATGAAAACGATAGTGTGGAGTATACATCATTTTCAAATTTATCCGGGCTAGTGTAGACATAGTCTTAGTTATGTTACAGTAGGTCTAAGCTGATGGGGGAGTCCCATGATGCACGGCGTGTTTATTCTTCACTGATATTTTTCACACACAATATTTGTTTGTGTACACTACTCTGCATTTAATCAGTGGGAAACCTTTTCTTCCCACTGTCACCAAAGCGCTTACTCACAGGGTGGCATATCATTGTTGGGTTTTCTTTATTTTCTCTTTATTATTGTAGGGTTTTTACCTTACAATGCAAAGTGCCTTGTGGTAAGTTGAGGTTGTGATTTGGCGCTATATAAATAAAATTGAATTGAACTTTTATTTATACTATAGGGAGTGCCATCTTTTTAAGTAGTAGTACAGTAAATTACCTTGTATATTGTATTTTACAATGACAAATAAATGAACCATGAACTGTGAATGGATTAGTAAGGAGGAAGAGAAGACAGCAATGAAGAGGCTGAAGAATGAAAGGCAGTTGGTTCAGATGGCATACCTGTGGAGGAATGTGAGAAAAATAGAGAGGTATCCTTGTACTAAATGAAAGCAATGTAAGCTTTGAGAGTGTTGATGGAGTGCCATGGTGCAACAAGAGGAAATGTGATACTGTATGAAGAAATCAGGAATTCCAGATAAAGATATGAGGCTGATGAAGAAGATCTATGGAAACAGTGAGACAATGGTGTGTGGTAGGAGTGACAGGTTCATGGTGGAAGTGGGATGAATGTCAGGTGTGATTTGGGACAGAAGAATAGCAGCAAGAGTGAAAGGGAAGGTTTACAAAATGGTAGTGAGACCCACTATGATGTGGTGCCTAGAAAAGGAGACAGTGGCGCCTAAAAGAACACAGGAGGTTGACATCCAGGAGGCAGCGTTAATGGAAAATGGTGAATGGACTGATACTTCTATAGTGCCTTTCTACTCAATATGAGCACCTAAAGCACTTTCTATTACAAGATGATGGGGTAGTCTGTTTCACATCTTCAAAGAATCAGTTGAGAATACGTAAACCTTTTTGTTTTTAATCATTAAGCTTTAAATTGTAAAATGTCCTGTAAGCTATAATGGAAATAACCTAGGATAAACTGCCTTATTAGAAGAGTGAGGAAGATGTATGGTAAAGGGGCATGGGTCAGATTCAAACCTGGGCTGACCGCTCCTAGCCATACATCGAGCGGTCACCTGCTCATCCCAGAGAGCTAAACCAGTACCCATGAGCTTCTACATTTAACCCAGTTGGAAAGATGTGATGGAAGACATACTAAGACAAGTTAATGTAAAAACATTTCTGAGGAACTTCGACTTTGAGCTGTGATTTTAAGAAGTACCTTCCAGTTTTTGACATTTGGAGTAGAGGGAGGTTTTAAAATGTCCCATATTCAGATAAATTTTATGTCAGCACAGCAAGGGTGGAGGTGTTAAAAATACTATAAACAGCTTATGGGTATGCTCCTGTTGCTACATTTTAGTGTATTTCCCTAGTTGTCCAATAGAGGGCATTAGTACAAAGGGTAAAGGGAGTAATTTCTCTAGGTTTGAAGGTGTAAAATAGCAATTTTCTGTATGCACTGTTAAGTCTATGGAATTTACTGTCATTGATAATAGGCTTTGGTTATCTGTGCTTTTCAGAAAAGACTGCAATGGCACAAAGTATAACACACAAGAAGCTGCTTGCTGTGGAAACAAACTTTACCCAGGGGCAAGTCTGTCTTGTTGTGGAAAGAAACCTTACAATCCTGAAAAAGCAACCTGTTGCAAAGTACAAGACGGAAACACTCTCAGAGGTAACGAACTTGAAATCTAGCTAAACTGAAACTGAAATTTTGACTTTGTAACTGGCCAATAAAGAAAAGCACCGGAAGAGCACCTAAATTAAAAATAAGTTAAAGAGTACAAAAACTCTTAACCACCTTTCTGGCTGTTTTGGAGGCTGCAGTTTATGAAGCAGTTGAATTGTACCGCTTTAGACTAAAATTTGTTTTTAATACAGAATTTAATTTACTGAATAAACTGGAAGTTGACTGTATACACCCCCTACTCTGGTAAAAAAAAAAAAATCATGGCAGATACTGTAATACGAAAATCATTACCCAGTTATGGATAGCTGTGTTTGAACTTTTTGGGTGCTTGTTGTTGTTATTGTAAATTAGCATGCTTTTTGTCAGAGTGCAAATGAACAGAAAAAGAACAATAAAGTAATGATGGGATGTCTGGATTCATTGCACACATCTGTATGTGTTCATCTGCTATCACTAAGTTAGATGTTTCCATTTATTCAGAGCTATTGCAACATTTCTTTCTTTGAACAGCTGTGGGCCATTTAACACTTAACATGACACTTTCAGCTGTTACACTGCTTCTAGTGTTTGTGTCTTTATTTTATAGCCAATGTTACTCATGGTCTGAGTGAAAAGGTGTCCAACTGCTGTGGGCTGAAGCCCTACAACCCTGTCAATGAAATGTGTTGTCAATCAACCATCACTGCAAAACCTGGACCAGTGACTGAATGTTGCGGTAAAGGTGAGCAGACACACTGATGAAAAACATCATATTAAGCATATAGTATATAATTAAAAGGCAAAATTCGAAAACAGACAGTGTTACAAACAAAAAATAGGACTTCTTGATGAGTTGTGATTTTCCACTGCAAAACGTACTTATTTTATGTAAGTAAGAGAAATAGTGGAAACAAAAGAAAATGGATTTGTGGTTCTAGATGTTCATTTGAACATACGGTAATGTTATGTAGAAGGATCCCTCGTTCTTCAGTAGAACAAATATACAAGTGGAAAAAATCTAATAAATATCGGCAGAATGTCGCAGAGGCTTATCAGCTTAGTTATGGTTGAGGCCAAAGAGTTAAGAATCTCCATGGTATTCTCCACAGAGGCTTTTGCCGAGGACAAGCAATTGTGTTGCGGAGCAAGTGATAAAAAGAAGATTCTGGTGAGAAGTTCCAGTTTCCACCGGTGCTGCGGGCACAACCAGTATGACAACAGGACTCAGTGCTGCTGTGAGAATGAAGGTGTTCTGGAGGTACAACCGAAGGATTCATCTTGCTGTGACAAGAGCTCCACTACAGGTAACTCATTACTTTGTACATTTACATGTCAACTGTGGGTAACTCATTACTTCGTACACTTACATGCCAGCTGTGTTTGATGAATCAAATAACAACAGTTCCATTTTTTTTTCATATTGTACATATGAGTCTTAATGCACATCAGACTGTGGTGAGAAATGTATTTGATTGAGTAAACATCATAGAATTACAGACTATATAATAAACCTGCCACATTTGTGTGTATTTTTCTCCCTTAATTCAAAACTCTGTACAAGCGATACCATATTTTATAAAAGATCTGCCATGTCTACAGTGCTGTTGATCCTCCAATAGTTGTCTTACAGCAATCCAATAAAATCCAGACTCATTACTGGAGGTGATGACTTTGTCATTGCCTCTACAGCTTTCCATAGTTGCCTCAACAAACCAAAGCAACTATAGTGTCAGATAGCTGTTTTTTTTTTTTTTTTTACAAACTTCCACAGAATATTGTTTAAACTGAAATAGAGCTAATCATAAGATAATCATTTTACAGTGAAAAGCAGTATTGCAAGATATACTGTACGAGAAACACATAAACACAAAGCTAAACATGAATTAAGTTTTTAGTATCTGATTCGTTTTCACAGGAGTGCATAATGTGGGAATTCTGCATTGTGGTCCGAATGATAATAAGAAGAGTCTGGTGAGGAATTCCAGTTTCCACCAGTGCTGCGGTCACAAGCAGTATGACAACAGGACTCAGTGTTGCTGTGAGAATGAAGGTGTTCTGGAGATACAACCGAAGGATTCATCGTGCTGTGACAAGAGCTCCACTACAGGTAACTCATTACTTTGTACACTTACATGCCAGCTGTATGTGATATATGCAATAAAAACAGTTGCACTTTTTTTCATATTGTACATATGAGTCTTAATGCACATCAGACTGTGGTGAGAAATGTATTTGATTGAGTAAACATCATAGAATTACAGACTAATTAATAAACCTGCCACATTTGTGTGTATTTTTCTCCCTTAATTCAAAACTCTGTACAAGCGATACCATATTTTAGAAAAGATCTGCCATGTCTACAGTGCTGTTGATCCTCCAATAGTTGTCTTACAGCAATCCAATAAAATCCAGACTCATTACTGGAGGTGATGACTTTGTCATTGCCTCTACAGCTTTCCATTGTTGCCTCAACAAACCAAAGCAACTATAGTGTCAGATAGCTGTTTTTTTTTTACAAACTTTCACAGAATATTGTTTAAACTGAAATAGAGCTAATCATAAGATAATCATTTTACAGTGAAAAGCAGTATTGCAAGATATACTGTACGAGAAACACATAAACACAAAGCTAAACATGAATTAACTATGACTGATGTATGATTCTTACAGTTTTTAGTATCTGATTCGTTTTCACAGGAGTGCATAATGTGGGAATTCTGCATTGTGGTCCGAATGATAATAAGAAGAGTCTGGTGAGGAATTCCAGTTTCCACCAGTGCTGCGGTCACAACCAGTATGACAACAGGACTCAGTGCTGCTGTGAGAATAAGGAACATGTTCTAGAGGTACAACCAAAGGATTCATCTTGCTGTGACAAGAGCTCCACTACAGGTAACTCATTACTTCATACACTTACATGTCAACTGTGTGTGACGAATCCAATAAAAACAGTTGCACTTGTTGTCATATTGTACATATGAGTCTTAATGCACATCAGACTTTGGTGAGAAATGTATTTGATTGAGTAAACATCATGGAATTAAATACTAATTAATAAACTTGCCTTTAAAAAAGATCTTCCATGTCTACAGTGTTGTTGCTCCTCCAATAGTTGTCTTACAGCAATCCAATAAAATCCAGACTCATTATTGGAGGTGATGACTTTGTTGTTGCCTCTACAGCTTTCCACAATTGCTTCAACAAACCCAACCAACCATGCTGTCAGTTAGCTGTTTTTCTCAAACCTCCACATAATATTATTTTAAACGATAGAGCTAATCATAAGATAATCATTTTACTGTAAAAAGCAGCATTGCAATTATTATTTTTACGGTTTTCTTGTACAGTATAAGCTAAACATGAATTGACTATGACTGAAGTATAAGTCTTACAGTTTTTAGTATTTGATTTGTTTTCACAGGAGTGCATAATGTGGGAATTCTGCTTTGTGGTCCGAATGATAATAAGAAGAGTCTGGTGAGGAATTCCAGTTTCCACCAGTGCTGCGGTCACAAGCAGTATGACAACAGGACTCAGTGTTGCTGTGAGAATGAAGGTGTTCTGGAGATACAACCGAAGGATTCATCGTGCTGTGACAAGAGCTCCACTACAGGTAACTCATTACTTTGTACACTTAGATGCCAGCTGTATGTGATATATGCAATAAAAACAGTTGCACTTTTTTTCATATTGTACATATGAGTCTTAATGCACATCAGACTGTGGTGAGAAATGTATTTGTTTCATGATCCTGGGTCTTTTGACCCAGCGTTTTAAGTTTGAGTTTATTTTGTTCATTAGGTTATCTAAGTTCATTTGTTTATTAGATTCCCCTTGTGTATCCAACCCCTGTTAAGTCTCCCTTGTCCTTCATGTGCTTCATGTCTGTGTTTCTTATGTTGTCATGTTTGCGTTTCATTATGTTTCCCATTTTATTTTGAAAGAGGTCCTGTGTTCCTGCATTTTGTTTTACTCTTCCCCTGTGGCGTTGTTATGTTCATGTTGTGTCTACTGTGCCTTTCTGTTCCATGTTTCAGGTCCCTATGTTCTGTCTCCCCAGTCTGTTAAGTTTACATGTCTTGAGTTCCGTCAGTGTGTTTCCTGTTTTACTTTCACAGTCTGTCCTATGTTAATGTTTCTAGTTTTGCTTCCCTTGTCTCGTCCTGCCTAATTACTCCCAGCTGTGCTCTCCTCCTGTGGCTCATTCCCCCTCGTTATCCCTCAGTGTATTTAAGCCCCATGTTTCTCTTTGTCAGTGTTGCGTCCTCCCTCATAGCTGTGTGATTTTTCCCTGTGGCTCCTTGTGCTTTAGTTTTCCCAGTTTAGTTTTGTATTGTTTTTTGTGTCCCACTCCACGCCAGCAATAAAGCTGTGTTTTTTGAGTTTACTTTTTGTCTCTGCAAGTTTGCGTTTGGGTCCTACTCTTGCCTGCACACAGCTGTATTGTGACAATTTGATTGAGTAAACATCATAGAATTACAGACTAATTAATAAACCTGCCACATTTGTGTGTATTTTTCTCCCTTAATTCAAAACTCTGTACAAGCGATACCATATTTTATAAAAGATCTGCCATGTCTACAGTGCTGTTGATCCTCCAATAGTTGTCTTACAGCAATCCAATAAAATCCAGACTCATTACTGGAGGTGATGACTTTGTCATTGCCTCTACAGCTTTCCACAATTGCCTCAACAAACCAAAGCAACTATAGTGTCAGATAGCTGTTGTTTTTTTTTTACAAACTTCCACAGAATATTGTTTAAACTGAAATAGAGCTAATCATAAGATAATCATTTTACAGTGAAAAGTAGTATTGCAAGATATACTGTAAGAGAAACACATAAACACAAAGCTAAACATGAATTAACTATGACTGAAGTATAAGTCTTACAGTTTTTAGTATCTGATTCGTTTTCACAGGAGTGCATAATGTGGGAATTCTGCATTGTGGTCCGAATGATAATAAGAAGAGTCTGGTGAGGAATTCCAGTTTCCACCAGTGCTGCGGTCACAACCAGTATGACAACAGGACTCAGTGCTGCTGTGAGAATAAGGAACATGTTCTAGAGGTACAACCGAAGGATTCATCTTGCTGTGACAAGAGCTCCACTACAGGTAACTCATTACTTCATACACTTACATGTCAACTGTGTGTGACGAATCCAATAAAAACAGTTGCACTTGTTGTCATATTGTACATATGAGTCTTAATGCACATCAGACTTTGGTGAGAAATGTATTTGATTGAGTAAACATCATGGAATTAAATACTAATTAATAAACTTGCCTTTAAAAAAGATCTTCCATGTCTACAGTGTTGTTGCTCCTCCAATAGTTGTCTTACAGCAATCCAATAAAATCCAGACTCATTATTGGAGGTGATGACTTTGTTGTTGCCTCTACAGCTTTCCACAATTGCTTCAACAAACCCAACCAACCATGCTGTCAGTTAGCTGTTTTTCTCAAACCTCCACATAATATTATTTTAAACGATAGAGCTAATCATAAGATAATCATTTTACTGTAAAAAACAGCATTGCAATTATTATTTTTACGGTTTTCTCGTACAGTATAAGCTAAACATGAATTGACTATGACTGAAGTATAAGTCTTACAGTTTTTAGTATTTGATTCGTTTTCACAGGAGTGCAAAATGTGGGAATTCTGCATTGTGGTCCGAATGATAATAAGAAGAGTCTGGTGAGGAATTCCAGTTTCCACCAGTGCTGCGGGCACAACCAGTATGACAACAGGACTCAGTGTTGCTGTGAGAATGAAGGTGTTCTGGAGATACAACCCAAGCATTCATCTTGCTGTGCAAAGGAGTCAGCTAACCCTGAAGGTCAGAAATGGTCAAATGCAGTCTCATGCACATCTTAAAAAACCTTTTTAAGATTTAGCTCTTAGCTTCATAATTTCTATTAAAATGTAATGACAAATGATGAGTTAATGGCAATTATTTTGGTTTAGTTTGGTTTTCCACTTCAAAAGTCTTTGTGCTTTATCTTTACAGGTTTTCAACAACTGGTAAGATACATACTGCAATAAAATATCATTCTTTTATTTTTTCGTGCAAATATATGAATGTTTGCATTTATGTTTTATATTTTTCAGACACATGAGCTCCAACACTTTTGGTAAGTAAATGGTTTTTACTATAACAATTTTTACTATAATGTCATATGTAGACAAATGTAAATTTAATCTAGTCAAGATTGACTATCATGCATTCAGGCTTTGTAGGAAATGTTCTACTCTAATTTGAATTTATTTACAGTTGTGCTCAAAAGTGTACATAGACTCATCACTGGCATGAATATCATAGTAAATTTGTGCTTAAATTATTTCTTTGAACTGCTCTTTTTCATGAGTGACTATACAGCACACACCTTTAATAATTTAACAAACAATGGGTGCACAAGTTTGAAATGATTTTTGATCTTCTGTAATCCCCACAGTGCCAAAAGTCTAAATACACCCCAACTAAGTTAAATGTCCCTTAGTAAGTCACACCTAAACCACATACTTTTGGTAGCCATGAGCAAGCTTTTGGCATAAATGTGATCACTCTTCTTGGCAGAATTGGTTAATTAGGGGTTAGTTAATTGAAATTTGTTGGTTTATAGACACACAATTGGCTTTAAGCCTGGTCCACCAATTTTTTTCAGTTGGATTGAGGTCACAGATTTAATCTTTACTGAATGAAATCTGAGTACACGCAGTAAAGTGTGATGCCATCCAGTAGCCAGTAAAAAGAAATATACCTGTTAATACTTTCTGTTCTGCTCTGTGGTAGTGTACCAGTGATATGGAGTGGGTTTTGTGTTTATTTTGGCTGTGTTTGTCTATCCACAGCACTGAACCAAACACACATCTCTGTGGGTCGACATGTTACAATCCAAAGACGCATCGTTGCTGTGAGAGACACCAAAAGCCTTTTTGGTTCTGCGCCTCAGGTATTACCGTCTCCATAGCTGTTTCTTTGAGTGAGTGTGTGCCAAGGAAAGTTTTCAAGAACTCTGCATAGTCCTGCAAAAACAAAAACAAAACTAAGAACACTCTTAAAGCTTCCCTGCAGATCTATCATTGATCATTGTACGTGACATTGCATCATCCCATGGTTTTTATGTGGGCCTGTAGAGTGAGTTGAATCAGATAAGGAACAGCCCATGCTCCAAGAAGGCAGTTAGAGCTGAGTGAGCAGTTTAAACATGTTTATCTTACGTGCAACCGTGTAAAAACAAAGAATTATTTGCAGCATAAATTTCCCCTAAAGGGAACATTGCATCATTTGATTTTGTGACAGCATCTCATTTTGGAAAATCCCTAGAATGGAAAACCACAAAGAGATAAAATAACAAGCTTAACAGGCTCTATCGTCAAGATGTTGTTAAAGAACTTTCATCTAGGATGATGAAACTATATCATATTATACTGTAATCTGTTTGCTCATTGTGAAGTCAATACCAAAAAACCCTTTTCCAAATGTTTAGGTGAGGGGCATGTTTCCCACTGTGCTGCATCCTCCTGTCTTTTTACACAACTTGTAAGAAATTAGAAGATCAAATAGCTTTTGAAGTCGCATGTTTTCACAGTCTCATGTTTCAAGTGCTAGCCAGTTTTTTTGCCTCTTTAGTTTTCCACAAAGTGCCAGATGTTTTTATTGGGTGGCAGATCCTGAGGAAAGCATCAGTTTATCAGCCATGCTTTTATGATAGTTACAGACTGAAAAGAAGGCAATCTTATCTACACGTGTTCCTCCAAAGCATGTTCATTATTAATGGTGCTTTCAAGTTACCCTGGCCCTATGCCTCTATAATGGTACCCGTAAATAACGTTTTATTGGTCCCTATTTAGCTTGGATGATGTTGGCAGCTGAAAGTGTGATTCATCAGTCCAGAGAACAGTTTTCCAGTTAGCCTCATTCTATCTAAAAATAAGCTCAGGCCCAGAGAAGTAACAGTATAACTAAGGAAAGATCATGGCTATGGGTAGAATAAAATGATTTCTGTTTGATTCAGTAATTCATCCAACACATTGTCATCTATACTTGAACTCTTTATGTGAAGTCTTCCTACTAACAGCCATGCTTTAGAACTTTAAGGGTTCCTTTTACAACAATGTGATTAGTCACTTGCAGCAATAGTCCTGACAGAACATTGCTATGTTGTTATGCAAGTCAATAAGGTACTGCATAATACACAGTCTTTTCTCACTTGACCTTCCATATGGACCTCATGCCTGTATGGTGATTTAAAAAAAAAAGAAAAAACTATAATTATTATAATGTGTTTAGTGTCAGGAAAGAGTCAGAGTCATCATGGGGTTGAAATGTACCCCAGCTGCATGGCTCTGTTTTCCAACCAGAGGCAGGATGAGCCCCTGAACAGCTGATCAGTCTGCAGACTAGGACCCAGCACTTTCTTCTTGTGAGGCAACCATGCCAAGCGCTGCACTACAATGACTGACCCTGAACTTTAGTTCAAGTAGTGAGTTGTTGTAATTTAACTGTAACTGCCAACACTGTTATAAATCCATCAAATCAAATCTGCCACAGAGACAGTTTTATGCCTTAAGTTAAATGGCTTTTGCCCAAAAAGAGGGACTGTTTTAAAAGAAGTTCACAAACAAGTTCACACTGACATTCTTATCTTAGGTGTGTAAATAACTCTGACAGTTAGAAAGTTAGACAAAACAATTTTTTTTCTAAGGGTCCCCTGAAGACTTTAAGTATTTTTTTCATCAAACTTTCAGGCAGTGAAGTATGTCTTTATTTTTCCAGACAGTACATCTTGCCAAGATCAAAATCATGGAAAATGTAAGCTGTGCGGAAGGGTGGTTCACTTACAAATAAAAACTTTTTTTTCTCCCTACATAGAAAAAGATTTCATTGTTCATATTAGCAAAAGGTTAAATTGCTATGGGAAAATGGTCTTGATATTTTTCCCCAGACCACACAATAGAAAGAGCTTCCATCTTTTTGAACCACCCTATGAAAACATTAAAGCTTTGCAATGAATAAAAAGGGATAACTCAGGATTATCTTTGAATCCAAAAAAGGATGTGCAGCAGCTGGTTTGTTCAAAATCTTGGCATCTATATCAGTTACTGTACTCCACAAAAGACTTTCTTTTTTTTTAATCACCATATCTTAATCATCAGGCATTAAGGCATTAAATTCTGAGGGTTTACACTCCCTTCATCTCCACCATTTGTGACTGCTTGCAGAAATTTGGCTGCACACACCTCACCCTGCTTACTTTTTTTTTTTAAGTATTCCAGTGTGGAGAATTAAGGCTCTAAGCCCGGAGGTGGAGGGTTTTAAACATGTGGTTTGGTCTTTCCATAATATGTGAGCTGTTCAGCAATGTCTGGTATGCTTAACAGCCCACATCAGGGTGTGTAGTGTTAACTTTTATCCTTTTTTTGCATTTTCCTGCACTAGTTGAGCACTCAAAACACTTTCTACTATAAATCCCTTTCACCCAGTCACTTACATGTAGGACTAAGCACTTTTATCTAATATTCAGACACACTCACACTACCGTGTATGCATCAGTGGTAACTCAGTATCTTGTTCACTATCTTGCCCAATGAAATGCATAGTGGGGACAGCTCTTCTACCAACCTAGCCCCCAGATGCCTCCTACAAAGACTTGGAAACCAACCGAATTCCTTTATTTTATAGTCGGTATTTTGCAAAGGAGGGAGAATAAAGCAACTTGTGTGTAACAAAGTTACACACGAGGTAAAGTTGTCTTATTTACCTCAGATCCTCTGAGTCATCTTTCAAAGACATCATTAATCACAACATGTTTTATTTTTACTGCAACTACTATCTCCTCTTTCCACCTGACCCCAACCCTCACACCTATCTGTTTAGGTCAAAGCAAGGCCAGGGTGTATGACCCACGTATAGAAGTCTGCTGTGATGGATCCGTATTTCGATGCAAGCCATGGATAGATCAAGTAATATACAAATTGTTTTTTGGGTTTTTCTTTTCCTTTTCTGGGCCTGCTCAGCTGTTTGTGTTTTTTAATCAGTGTAAAGTGCAAAGCTCAACAGTTTTAATCTCTTTTTCTGTAGGAAAATGAAATCAAGCTTTCAAATTATGGCTAAAGCCTAAAGCACTGTTTCCTTAAAAAAACAGAAGGGAAAACATATTAATGGCATTTTGGCGAGATTTTTCATTAAAGTTTTTGTTATTAAAAATGAAGGGCCTCATGCTGCAATGTTCAGTTTTACACAAATAACTGACAGCAATGGTACCTAGTGATCCCAGACAAAAAAGGTTGTTTTTGTGCAGCTTCGATGAGAGAGCTTGGAGCTCCACCCCGCTCCTCTTATACAGTAACTGAGGGTGTTTTTCAATCTGATGTTTAAACTCATCTAGCGGTGTTGGTTTTGGTTACCACTACTGCAAAAGGTCCATAAATCTGGTAAGACAAAAAAAAAAAATTAGATATGCTATGTGTGGAAATGAGACCTGTGTAATGTTTGAATTGTTTCAAGTTTTTGTTTTTTTCCTGATTTTTGCATTTCATCTTCTTTTTGTAAAAACTCATAAATTTATGTGTTCATCCATGTACATTTAAATGCGCAAATAAAAGGGTTTGGCTGTTTGTGCATTGTTGAACAATTTACTGCATTATTTCTGATTCTTCAAGTGCTGTGGAGTGACTGCGTATGCTCAGCATAACGTGGAGTTCTCTGTTGTAATGACACCTTGTACGAGGGCAGAGATGATGGAGAGGAATGTTCAGAGGTGTGTATTCCTTACAATTCAGCTAAAGGGACTCTATGTTGTTCTCAGTTTTATGGCAGCCCGGGACAACACTGCTGTGGGACGGAAATTTACCGGCCTCGTACTGAGATCTGCTGCAACGGACACAGGTGATTGTGTGTGTGTGTGCGTGTGTGTGTGTGTGTGAGTGAGTGTGTTTGTGTTGCTGCTTTACATTGCTGAGAAAGTCCAGTGAAAAATGAGTTCTTTAACTTTGTCGTTTTAATCAGTTGGAATATAACGCTGGTTGGAATTTTGTCAGACAGGGTGGCTGAAAGTATGGAAACATTTTCTATTTGTAGTCTGTCTCTTGAGTGAAAACAGAAAAACCCAGAAAGGTGAAGCAGGGAAAAAAACATTTCGCACGAAACCGTCTGAGAAAGGCAGATGTTCTTTTTTCCCCTTGGAAAATGCGCTGAACTACTGTGCTAAGGAATCTCTCTCAAACAGCCTGTCTGGGTCTTTTATTGGGTTTGGTGCTGACTGTTAGTTGTTACACCCTGTCTGGTCATGACTTATGTCTTTCAGTGACTGATTTTTTTATTTTGTTTATGTGGACACTAACCGAGAGCTGAAGCGGTAGCTCTAATGATCTACTTTTAATTCCCAGCCTGTGTAAAGACTGTGGTAAAGACATTATCTTTCAAGCTGGCATCCAGCAGTGAACATAAGAACTCTAACTCAGCCTGTTAGGAGCATGTTTCTTCATGTCGCTGTCCATATTTAATTTTAATTAGTACCTCTGTTTTCCACCCAAACAAATCAGAAAATGTGTGATTTGTTTAATTACTTTACATTGCTGATGAAAACTGGAATTTCCTCCTTTTTTAGAATCAGTATGGGAACACGGGAGCATGGGAACAACTTATTCTGTCTCTTCTGTGAGAACTAAGGGATTAAAAAAACATCTGCATGGCAAAATCCTTTTAAACAGACATGGTGTCTGAGATAGGAAGACACATAATTACCGGAGCAGAAATTCTGCTTCATCTGTTTCCTCTTAAGTTACTGTGCCAAACAACTTCTCTTTGTCAGCCTGTCTGAGTCCCTGACTCTGACTGCCATTGGAGATTGTTATGTTTAAAAACCCTGTCTGTGTGCATGACTCATCTCCTGGGATGCCTTTTTGTTTTCAGTCAGATTTCTCAGAACCCACCAGCTGTGACGTAATAACCCTATTCACCACACTACTGTGTTGCCCTTACCGTTATTGCATCATTCAGTATTTCTCATATGGGTTGAAAGAAGTATTGATGTATAAAATATCACGTTCAGATCTCAGTTTCTGTTTTATGGTTAGTTCCAGATCAGCTGAACTCGTTGAATTGTGGCTGTTTTCAGCTACAGTAGCTGTACAGTAACAGCAACACTGGGTATAAATGCATTCTGTGTAGACTCTGAGTGTTGAAATTGCTCTGATAGTGTGTTTCTTTCACTTCACCCTGTGTAAACACTGTTTTGAAGCAGAGAGGAAGTTATCTTTCAAGCTGACTTCAAGCAACATACATAAGCAGTGATCTAAGTGGGCTAGTACTTATATATTGTCTTTCTACTCAAGCAAACACTCAAAGCACTTACTTCTATAAGCATCCTTCACTCAAATATAGACATTCATACAGCTCATTTATGAGCCTAAGTACTTTGTACTAATATTCGGAATGCAACAGCAGCAACTTGGGGTTCACTTAGCCTCTTATGAACATACTTCTTTATGTCACTGTACTTAATTTAATTCTAACTGCTACCTCTGTTTTCCACTCAGACACCCCAAATCAGAAAACCTTCACTGCTGTGGGGTCAAAGCCTACAACATTAAAGACCCACAGATAAAGTGCTGTGCAGGAACACTGTACAATCTGACATCATTAGACAAGCATGGAGGGGACGCTCAGTGCTGCGGATCCATCCTGCAAAAGCCACAGGTAGATTTATTAATGGTGTTATCTGAGGATCTGTTGTTTGTCCATCTATTCATGTCTTACACTGTATTATATCATTGTCACGGTTTGCTTGAGGACTCACACGCAGGACTCAGAGGCACAGTTGGTATTTATTACAGTTCCACCAGGTGTATATACAAATAGTGCAGGGGTAGTGCTATATACAAAGCGGTGACAGGGAAAAGGCTCCGGGGAAATCCAGGTAGGGAAAAGACACATGCTCCTCTTCTGACTCTCTCCTATCGTGACCACTCTCTCCAAACACTCACAAAATAACAGGAATCCGCTCGGGGAATGCAGGGTCGGGTCCAGGGGATCTATGTACAGAAGGAAACACACGTTAGAGGTTTTGCGCAGGGAAGCAAAAGAGAACTTGCTCAGAGCCGGGCTGCACTGACGCGAGTCACACATAACAATCCAGCGATGAGTAGAAGCCACTCCCTGGCTTAAATGCTGGCTGCACTGATGAGGCCCAGGTGTTTCCTCTTCAGAGGGGCGTGGGCCGAGGGCGTGAACCCACCGTGAGTTCTGCCCTGGCGAGAGAGCGAGAGAGAGAGAGCAAGAGAGAGAGCAAGAGAGAGAGAGAACGCTACTAGTCAGCGGCCTGCTGATCCCCTGGCCGTGACAATCATAAGATCTTATAACATAAAACAGTTGTGAAGTTGGAGTAGTTATTGTTAATATCAGGCTCAGTGAGCTCCTCTAAGCAGTTTTCTATAAGGCCATAGTGAAATCTATGTTTTAACTGCACTCTGGATTTATTTGGATTTATTTACTGTATATCTGACAGTCAGAATAACTTAAGTCAAATCCATTCTTCGTTCCCATGTGCAAAAACTATAGCTAAATTCAGCCAACGTACCAAAATTACTGACTGAACTTAATGTTGTGGCCTCACTGGTTGCAAACGATTATGCTTTCATTAACCATAATGAATTATATATCTTTTCAAAACCAGGATATTTGCTGCTCAAGCCAGGAAAAAGAGGTGCTTTACTCTGTCAAGACAGGATTTGGATGCTGTGGTCACCTCTATTACAACACCACCCTGTGGTCATGCTGTGCTGGGAGGCTGAGAAGAATCCATGAACCAGGAAAGGATCAGAGAAAGATGATTCATGGTCTGTTGTGTCTGCTTAAATGTCCTCTCACAAAGTTAAACTTCATTTTGTGTCATTTTGACTTCATAGCACAGTTGAGGTAATGCATTTGACCAATAATATGCCTATAATGTTCTTTTTTTAGGATCCAGACTTCTATCTTTGAGTAATCTAAACACAAGTGATCTCTGCAAAGAAAGTAAGATATCATCTATAATTTTCAATATTGGAACGAATGTTGTTCTTAAATTTTTTTATAGGTATCTAATGTAATGTGCTTGTGTATCTCTTTATTTAGTGTACATTGGGACTGTGGAATGTGTGTCTGTGAAGAGCGTTGTGTTCAGGAATGTGCTATGGGTTCATGGGAAATATGCCAACGTGAAAGCTCTGCCTTTGCATCACATCTTGGACATAGATGATCACTGCAAATCACCTAAACTGTTTCTTGGGAAGACCTACATCTTTAACAACGTTAATGTTTTCACTGATTTCAACCATGACTCTGTTCTTCAGTCACTCCATTTCATTTTTTCTAAATGTTCATCTTAGATCACCACTGTCTGATCTATGTATGGTCAGTTATTAGCTATTCTCTTGTTTTTGTATTAGCGCAAGTACTTAATTTTTATTTACTCAGTGTTGGTTTTCTTACTCTAAAATAGTGCTACACTAAGAGCAAGTCATAGGGTTTTTTTATCCTCAGAAGAATGTACTGTTAAAGTACTCATTACAGGGATGTTCTCTTACATAATGGTCTATTAACAATATAACACTGAACCTTAGAAATGCCCATTAATTAGTAAAACTCTACCCTAAAAGGAAAGACCATTGAAGCTTAACATTTGGGCACTTTGCTGGTGTAAGCATAAAATCAAAGAACCAGCCATATTTCTATCACACATTTTATTTTTCCATCAGTTATTGTTGTGCAAGCACACATGAAAATGTTTAAAAATGTGATCTTTTTAATCTTTTTGTTACCTAAATAATTGAAGAACATGTAACTCAATTGAATTAATTCATTAACTGAAATATGTTTACTCAATTAATGCATTATAGAAAAAATTAACTTGATTAGGGATTGCATTACTTTTAAACTGTTTAAATTTAAAAAAATCCAGAATTAGTTATTAGTGATATTACTTACACATTGCTATCAGTAATGCATTAAATGTTCAACGCTCATTTCCATCCAAACCATGTTGCTCTGTTTTTGAACGCATCCCAAAATGTGTGCTCGGTAATTACTACTGTTACACAGCTAATGCACAGTGTTGTTAACTTATACATGCAGTAATGCAATATGACCATTATCTTTCAAAGTCTGAAAAAGCTAAAGTAGTAACTAGGATATCCAAGCTAGTGTTGGTTTGAAATTAACAGTAGCTAACACTTTAGCTATCAGTGTAACAGGAAGCAAGGCATGCAAGAATGTTAGCTAAACTGCTATCAGCTAATATTGTTTGTCATTTGAAATTTTTGTGACTGTTATTTTTATGTCTCTTTTTTGCACTGAACTAAATTGTAAATGGCAACTTTTTGCACATGTCCTTGAACCATACAATTTAATGTATAAATGTACTGTAAAGCAAGATTTATTTGAAAGATAAAGCTTGTAACTGTCAAATGGTTAGTTGACAATACCATTATTATAAGCACCCCAGTTCCCACTGATCCCTCTAAAAATGCAATATTTCTGTTTCTTTGTAAGTACCTACTTTTAATCACCTTGACCCAAGTTATTTTTATATATGTGAATTTCGGGAAGATGTTTGGCATTTATTGTACTGTATGTGTCTTTACTAAATTGGGAAGAACATACCTTTAAGCTACTAACAGGACAAGCTCATGATATACAGTATATATATTATATATTATATTGCATGTTTATATTTAATATTTAATAGCACCTCCTGTATTATTAAGTTTTAAATAAATAAGAAGATAAGAATAATTGAATGTGTGTGTGTTTTTTTTTATTACTGAGTTATCACCTTGAGGTTGGGATTATCAAAAGTGGAGGTTCTTTAGCAAAAATATAAATGAAAAAAGTACTTGTATTACAATATGTGCATATAACAATTTATTGGACTATATATACATAACTATTACTACATTTTATATACACATTGTTTATTTGTATATTCGTAGATATTCAACAGAATTAGACAATAAATCAATACTCTAAACTGTGCTTATTGTTCTTACTTTACTTATACTTTATGGATACCCATATGGATACCACATACCCAAAACATACTAGGGAGTGCATAATTTTTTCATTTTTTGGTTTGTTTTTTTTTTTTGCTCTTTTTAAAATTCTTTATAAAACACAACGTCATCAGATTTGATTTAAGGTCCAGATTTTTCCTTGGGATTTAATGTTGCAGTCACATGCTGCTGTTCACCCATTTAGAAACATCTCATTATATTTAATACATTACACTGGGTTATATGTTGTAGATGTACATCTTGTGGCTGGAGCATGCTCCCCTCCAGCTACAGGACTACCTGGAGACCTTCACTCTGTCTGTCCTTTTCTACTCTAAGTGGTGTGTAGTGAATGTGACAGTGACCAAAACCACCTGAGTTCTTCCTAACCGGAAACCCTGGAAGACGAGTGAAGAACAGGCTCTGATCAGAACTCGTAACACAGCCTTCAGGCTGGGGGACAGTTCTCTGGACAGCACTGCCAGAGCCAACCCGAGGAGGGGCATCAAACAAGCCAAGGAGGCCTACAGGAGAAGGATTAAGGGCTTCCAGACAGACAGACAACCACCGCCAAGTGTAGAGAGGCAGTCAAGCCCTCACCAACTTCAAAGGCCAGAGCCCCCCAGCAGCCTCTCTCATGAAAACCAGGACCAAGACAGGTGACGCCTTTGCACCATGCCCACCACCGGTTTGACCTGCTGCCCTTCGGTCTGTGCCTAGGGTCAATCAGGTCCCACACCTCTAGACTCACTACATTATCCTACTCATGTTGTCGTTTTATAAACATCTCTCGCTACCTAGCCTTGTTTACCAGTTTGCTTGGTTTTTGACAGCCGTGTACTTAACTTGTCTGTGTCCTCCTTTCTCCAGAGAGTCTAAAGGAAAGGTCAGCCTCATTCTTACCTTCTTATTCTTGCCTGACCCACTCTGTCACATCCTTTTAGACTCCGATTGAAACCTCTATTCCACAGGTGTCAAACTCCAGGCCTCGAGGGCCGGTGTCCTGCAGGTTTTATATGTGTCCTTGATCCAACGCAGGGGATTTAAATGGCTAAATTACCTCCTCAACATGTCTTGAAGTTCTCCAGAAACCTGGTAATGAACTAATCATTTGATTCAGGTGTGTTCACTCAGGGTGTTATCTAAAACCTGCAGGACACCGGCCCTCGAGGCCTGGAATTTGACACCCCTGCTCTATTCTGTCGAAAGAGAGGGGAGCTGTTGATTCCTGTTTAACACTTAACTGAAGCATATATATACTGATACTCTAGCCCCCATAAATTCTTTACAGTCACTTAGCAGAGGATTCACCTTTTTACTGTTGAAGACATACCTGTTGACAGACCGGGGCTTTTTAAAGCCTGTGGGCAACACCCAGCCTCTTAACCCTTCCACTCTGGTCCGCGTGCAGTCACTTGTAAACAATGAAAGATTACTGAAAACTATTTCATGCTATGCAGGGTGTGATGCTTTTATTTTAAAGTTTTGACTTTTATTTATGTATGGATACATGCAAGGGAATCCTTCAAAGTTATGTCATATCCCACAAAATCTTAAAAGAGGCAGTTAACCGTTTTGTGATGAAGAGTTTATTATTTATTGACCCTTTGGAAAAGACAATAGCCACCCCCCTGTTCTAAATGATGCAGACTACTGTATATTTTACATGACACAAAATAACTAACCAGGGTGCTTATCTTCAGCATGTCCAGATAAGGACGTCCTGATAATTTACCATGACTGTGCAACACAAATATACACATTATGTAAGCAACTGTATTAAGCTAATTAAATAGGACCCATGAAGCCATACTGATTTTATAAAGTTCTGAGGGGAGTCAATATTTAACTCTACCCTATAGATAACAACCATATCAGTGAGATAAAATCTCTGAGAATCAATTTGCAGCCTTCCTTTTCTGTGTCTGTCACTGAAGAAACAACAGCAGCTTTGAGCTCACATCAGTTTCCTTTTACAAGACTTTGTGTAATAGCTGATCGCAATCACTTCATGACATAACGCATGCAGGATTTGTGACCGAGCACAACTTTATAACAAGCATTACTCATTCGCAGATGCAAACAGTGGGAGGTTTCATAAACATTCAAGCACACAGAATGAAACTGCTAACATGACATGATGACAAGACAAGACTGGCAAAAGCACTGTAAGATGATTCATGTGAAAATGCCTTACTGCTGATTTCCACCAGCTTGACATTTACTGAGATTTGTGACCCTTTGGAAAAAATAATGGCCAACCCCTGTTCTAAATGATGCAGGCTGCTGTATATTTTACATGACACAAAAACAAGACTGGCAAAAACACTGTTTGTAAGATAATTCATGTGAAAATGCCTAACTGCTGATTTCCACTAGCTCGACATTTTATTTAAAAAACACAGATGTGTCATATGAAACCTGCATATATAATACAAAAATGTTACAGCAAAAAAAATCTGGGAACAATTTAAAATAAAGTTAATATTTAAAAACTTAATCATGTACTTCAGAAATCAGAATATAAAGACTGACTTTTTTGGCTTTATCACACAACCACATAATACATAACATGAAAGCGATATGCTTATCCTTTCTTTTCAATTATTCTTGTCACATTGGAAGGTATGCAAGTGAACAGTATTTGAAGGTGATGTCTTTAAGAAACAGGGAAAAAAATACAGCAAAGTGCTGACAGTGGACTACAGAGATGGATCTGGGCCTCCAGTTGATCCATGTACTGTACACCAAAGCCCCATCAGAAACGATATCAGTGGAAGGGTGTCGATTTATGTTTGCACTATGTTAAACAGACCGTTGCATCTATTTCCCATTTGGCTGCCAAAATATGAAGAAGCATGGGTGGCTTGTGACCTTTGCTGAGAATGATGTATGAAGTCATTTTTGAAACAACCTCTCCCTATCTTCTGATCTTGTGTGTTTTTTCTAACAATGACTATGTGGAAGGGAATCAAAGTCGAGGAAACACATTGCAGCTGGCACTGAATCAGCCTTTACTTGTGATTCTTTCCCGTTAAGCCCACAATTCCCACTGGAATATGGTGCAAATAAAAATGTACTGTGCACAACAGAGAAAACACCAATAGCAGCATACTGGCAGCTTTAAGGGACACACCAAAAATACCTGACATGCCACTGAAGTGAGGGAATACTTTTTTTAGTTTTTGGAGGTGGCCTCATGTTCACATTTACAAAACACAGAAGCGGTTTCTTTTACAGAAAGAAAGGGGGGGAATATTAAAGTGGAAGCACAGAGAGTTTAGAGAAAAGCAAAAACTAGCAGAACACATATTGTCCAGTTTATAAGTGTGTTTATGACAACTGGAAGACAGCAGGTTCATTCAGTATTTTTGTGGCTCACAACAGGGAGTGAAGGTGGATCATACAGTTAAAGCCACATATAGACTCAGAAGCAAGTGTTACCAACATATTATCAACTGGAGAAACTGTTCTCTAAGTAGTGAGGATGTGGACTGATAAAATAATGTACAAATATTACTATATTACTATATGCAATATTGTTTTATTGCTGTTGCTTATTACCTCAAATTGCTGTAAAGCATTCATGGAAGGAAATCAGTCTCCAGCCTTTACACATGACAATGAAGAAAGGTATGCCGGCTGGAACCTTTAAGATGGCACTCAGGAACACCATTGTGGGAAAACAAGGGCGAGACAATCTTGTCTCAGTGTGATGAAACCCTGTGAATGTGTCGAATCTTTCCAGTGAATTGCTTTGCCAAGTCTGCTGGTATTGCTCATGTACAGCAGCCCTCCTGTGATAATATGTGTGGGCTACATACCAGTGAAAATGTAAACATAATGGTCCTAAATTGATAGCACCCACAAAGTTATACTAATGTGGTAAACTTTAGAGAGGGGGTCAGGACATGAACCTATTGACAAACATTTCCGTAAGATATGTTTTTCCAATGGAATGGCAGTGGAATCTCCCAGTGTGTACAAAATCTTAATCCCACTGGGGAAGTTCAGAAATGTGGAAGTCCCACAGCAATTTCTTTTATAACAACTTCCGTATTTACTGAATGCAATGACTTCATGGTGTAATACAACTGGGATTTTGGGGGACGAAGGACAAATTTTATACAGGACACAACTGTTTTTATAAGCCTTAACCAGGAGTATTAACTATGACTCATTTTGGCTCCCGCTTCAATGATCCGTTGCCGTTCCTTCCTTCCTTCCTCCTGTCCGGTGCATTGTGCCATATCAAGTCAGTTTTTTTTTCTTGATTAACTTGGAGATGGAGATGTGGGTGGAACTTATGACCTTTGTTTGGTGGTGTTTGCTGTCCTAAAGAAAAATGTATTTTATGGAGTAAATAAAATATTGCTATCATAAAAAGACATGAATATAAGTGATAGAGGTGTTTAGGGAGGCTCTGCATGTTCGATTTGGCAGATGTTTCCTGCCAGTAAAAAGGTTCTCTGTTCAAACCTTGTAATTGGACAATGCTTTTAGGTTCTTGTGCAAGATCCTTTCAACTACTCAGGTTTTCTCCCACACAGTATTGCACCAGACTATGTGAACTGGACATGCAACTAACTCTGATAGGGGGGACTTGTCTCAAGTTACTTTGCTATTCCATAAAAAGTAAAAAAACATAATTAAACAGTGAGTGCATTCATACTGTCACTTATGTGCAACTATTCTTGCACTCACACACACTACAGCTACAAAACAAGTTATAAACAAAAATGTGCAGCAAAACTCATTAAAGTTACATTTTAAAGAGCACTGGAAGAGTCAGTCCTGTGATTAAAAACCCAGTACACTGGACAACAAATTTAAAGGTAGATATCAGTAGAGTTCAGTAAATGTAATTCAGTTTTCTTACCTATCTGCTTGAGGTGAAAATGAGGGAGGATGGAGAGCGCTGGAGGAGGATGAGAAAGACATAAGGGAAAACATACATGCACAAATGTTATATACATTTGAAAGAGATAGTTGTGATTTTTAAATGGACACTAACTTATAACGCATGCTATGTATGTGGCCAGCCTCTAGCCACACAAATATAAAATGTTATTAGGCAGAATACTGATGTCTATCTTAGCCACTGTATTCAAGATTGCAAGACAACAAGGCGGCTTTCACAAACGTTGTCAGCTCCTATGTCTTTTTAATATATTCATTCTAAGTTTATGGGAACACATCAAGTTGTTGGAAATGTAATTACACACTAATTAATGTATATTTATGAGTACAGCATTCTTTTTATTTCTATTAAATACCTTCAGGTACTTACTTTACCTTTAACTCCTTTCTGATATTTGTTGTGTTGTTTATATTATGTTCTATATAAGATAAACAAGACCAATGTATTTACTGCTCCAGTATTTACTATGACATCAACATCTAAGAATAGTTGACCCATTCAGAAATACATCACTTCTGTTTTTCCCAGAATTTATAATGAGTTCATTGCTTGGGTAAGACCATGAGGAAATTACACAGATGGGTGTTGCATGAGCAGGAAGGGAAAAGACACTTTAATGTCTTTCATTTGCACTCTGGAATTAAGTTGGAATTAACAAGTACTATTTTTAAGCTTTCAAAGTTTCTTTTCTAACTTCTTTTTTCCTTTCTTTTTCTTTATTTTAAAATTTGCCTATTCATCTCTTTCTCACAAATATTTTTTGTATTTAGGGTTTTTCCATCTAAAATATTTGTGTTTAATATTAATGTATTTATTTTCTTAAACTTTCATGAAGAAAAAGAAAGGATGACCAGTACTTTGGTCAACACAAAAACTGGAATGGGTTTAACACAATTAGAAGGTTAATTAGTGTATTATGACAGATGTTTAAATGTCACTGAGGCAAAAGGATATGAAGTCACAGACAAAGGTTAAAAGCTTCCTTCTTCTGTCAGAGTAAAATCCAGCCATAAATTAGTCAAAAATAAACAAAAGGAAGGACAAGGAAGGCAACTTCCTATGGTACTGAGCAGAGCATTCTTGTCATAGTTCAAGGAAACACTTAGCAGCATTTCTTTGTGTGTGTGTGTGTGTGTGTGTGTGTGTGTGTGTGTGTGTGTGTGTGTGTGTGTGTGTGTGTGTGTGTGTGTGTGTGTGTGTGTGTGTGTGAGTAGAGTCTGGCTAGTACACTGCCAAATCTTATTACATTATTATACAATATTACAGACCAGAAATACAGAAATAGATATAGAAAAAGTCATAAGCACGCTAAAAAAATTCACAGTGGTTGCAACATAGTCTTCTCTGAGAGAGAGCACTCAGTACAGTGGGCTTAGAAATAGCACCATGGGGGTGCCACTTTTTCGGGGTGCTGAACTCTAGCCAGCGAACACTGAAGTGGATGTGTGATAATATGCTAAACTACAGGCTAATAAAACTGTCTTTCTGACTCTAAATCACTGGTAATGGTTTTTATTGGAGGTGAAACTCTGCATAAACAGCATTTACAAACAGTTTCCATTTCAGGCCACAGCATGTGCTCCTGGTGTTTTTGGCAAATGCCTTTGTGAAGAAGCTAAAGTCAAAACTATATGCTATAGAATCAGAGACACATAAACTAATGCCAACCAGGGAATAGAGAACTGCTCGTGACTGTTTAGCATTGCTCCTTCACAGCATCAAAGTTCTGGATTTCTACCTAGGTTCTACCTAAGGTTGCATGGTTTTCCTTGCATTGTCTCGCTCAGTCCAAAGATATGTATGTTAGATTAAATTCTGCTTCCAAATTGCCCATAGGTGTATGTGAAAGGTAAATAGAGAGTGAAAGTATATGGAATAACTCAGTTGGTGAATAATCTGTGAAATGTTTATTGCTTTGAGTTTTCAGTTAGTCCATATACAATGCAGTCCATATACCTTTAAAGCAGGTGTCAAACATAAGGCCTGGGGTCCAGAGTCAGCACAGCAAAGACTCCAATCCATCGTTGGAAAATATGAATGAGGGCATAAATTTAGACTTTTTAACTGTTTTTTCCTTCAGATTTACAGCCTGTCCTACTGATAAAGAACTCCCCACAGGAATTCATGCTACAAAATCATAACTAGTAATAGATAAACATTTAATAATGTTTATCCTGTTGTTTTTCACCAGTTGCCTTAGAGTTTAACTTGCTTCTGACTTTTATCCTCTCATATCTATTTCCTTATATATGTATGACTAATGATGCTATGCTTACAATTATGGGTAAAAAGCTGCTTTCATCTGATTGTTAAGTGATGACGTGACGAATCCTACCTACTAAAGTAGTCTGCGTTTAATATGGCTTTTGTGTTGTTAACATGTTTAATGTCATGTATTTTCTTCTATTTAATCTCAAAAAGCTCCTAAAACAGTCAGTGATCACTGTTGACCTCCCTCGGCTTTTATTACCGCTAATCATTTATTTAAGCTCAGTTTTTAAAACCTTAGGATGTAACTACAGCCCAGCCCATACAGCAGTATATGAATGACTAACCTCGTATTGTGGATGGATTATCTCAGTTGTTCTCCTGGCTGAAGTTTGGTCCGTTTACAGCATCCTGCCATGCGATTACATTTGTTCCTGACCACCGAGAACACTCACGTTAACTTTTATTGAGTGGAAAAAAAGTTAGCTTGTTTATATTATGCTAACATAGCTGTGTCGCTAGCGGTCACGTAGCACATCATTATATAGCAGCTAGCCAAACTTCAGTAACCCTACAAACGTCACTGCTGTTTAGTTTTCTGTCTTCATTTATGTTGGAAGTGATAACAGAGCTGTACGTTTTAATTTGTTTCCAAAACCCCGCAGTCAGGACATGCTATATTGTATTTAGATAGAAGCTAGCGACCTAACTTCCTGCTAACTTCTAACTCCGTTAAATGTCATAAATTCTGTTTTCATGGATGTCTGGATGTTAAACTTAATTGTTACACCTGGTAAAGCAGAACGCTGATCATTTTATTAAAGATGAAAGACTTTAGACAGTTTTTCAACTCTCAGTAATGCCATAGTGATCGTTTGATATATGGACCTGCAGCGGAGTTTAGGCCCAGACATGGCTAGTGACGTCAGACTTAACGACTGGATTGAGGGAGGCTCTGCATGTTTGATTTGGCAGATGTTAATACCAAGCCACCCTTCCTAACACAAAACCAAAGGAACTGTCAGGGATTGTATGTGTGCCTGGAAAATGACCCCAATGCTTTTCCAGTAAACCAATAATTATATGATGGTAAAGCAGAATGAGTCAAAGCACACCTGCCACAACATGAATCCCAATTTCATCCCATAACCACAGAAATCCACATTTCCGCTGCTGTTTATAGATCTTCTCACTAGTTCCTGGCTTATAGAAATTTAAAATGTCTTCTGACTTCCAGGAAGTTGATTCTGTTTATCTGGACAAATTATTATCAGTGGGAGAAACATTTAGTCACTCCTCTTCACTCAGCTGACTTCCTCAATCTCACCTCAGCCTTATAACCATTATAATATGACCAAAATTAGCACCACTGAGCATGAGAACCATCAGGAGATTTTCAGAAACCACAAGCCGCAGGCATATAAAGGTAGGCCTTTATACCCAGAGAAGAATCAAGCAGGCTTTTGTAGTGTTCAAATTTTTCAGAAGGGAGTACAGGAAAAAATATCTGTCATTTAAAAATATTTAATTTTCTTCAGCAGTTGAAATTACAAGTTACAGCGCTGGACCTTTCTGTGAGTTCGGGCCATACAGTTTTTATACTGCGAGAATACCAAATTATTTCATTAAAACTTTAAATAATGAAGCCCTTCTGTAAAAGTGAATTTATTCTAACAGTAGCCCACTGTTGGAAAGAAAGCACATTTGGCTTCTTTCATCCTCCACTTGGTTGCACATCAGTGGACAGGTCTTTGAGAGAAAGAGTTTCTGCTAAAGCTTTTGTGACAAGCTACACCTCACAAATTCATTTGGAATTAACTTATCCAAGTAGTTTTATTGCCTAAAAAGGGAGAAAAAGTAAAATTCTCCTAAATTACTCATGCTAACATTGCACAAAATAAATAACACTTCAATGTACAGCAAAATCTCTCAACAGCCAGTACAGCCTCTCATGCTAATAGTTGGAGAGAGTTTAAGTTGTATGGGTGTGTTTTTAAACAGCATTCCAGACATACTCACAGTCTGCCAGATGACTAGATAATAAATTATTGCATTTCGGCTACACCAGGGGACAGACCAGGCACAGTTACAATAAAATGGATGAATGGATAAATTATGTAAATGATAAAATGATTCTGAAAGTGGTTCAGTGTTAAAAAAAAAAATGAATGCGCACACACCATAGGGTCAACAGCAGTCATCTCTACACAACTCTCCTCAGAGTTCCAGTTTACTGGTATTGAGTCCTAATAAACAGTCTAAATACTTTGGCAGGAATTTAAATGGACAGCCTAAGCCCCATGCAACTAAATGAAAACAGTTCTGAACTAGCGGATCAAAATTCCTCAGTGGGTCAAAGTTCAAACAGTACTTTGCAGATACTGAGTGTTTATTTGACCCCAAATCATATTGCTAGCCATAAAGAATTCACTGATGATAGAGATTGTATCTTTTTTCAACAGATTAAATTAAACCTCGTGCACTTAATGTAAAATGCAAAATCTATAACTGTTCTGTAACAGTGACTAGTACTTACAATACTCATGGTCCTAAGTTTTCGACTCAATGTGTAGTTCTTTTTTAATTTTGTTATCTTCGAATGATTTGTAAGGGCTCTTTATGGCTTTGTGTGCTCAGATCTTAGCTTCAGTTCCGGATGACTTGAAGTTTATTTAATTAAATTCCTTTTGTGGTCCCATTCTTCTTAGTTTAATTAGTCAAGTTAAAAAATATTTTCCTGTTCTGGTCAGTTGTGGTTGAGCCAAGCGTCTAGTCTGCATCTTAGTCTATTTCCTGTTTTATTTTGACAGCTTGTGTCCTATGTTCAGTTTTGCTTCTTCCTGTGTCATTATGTCTTTTCATCGCAGCTGTGTTACCCGTGTGTTTCCACTTCCCTCGTCATACCGTTTCCCTTTCGTCATTGGTGGGTACTTTCCATGATCCACCTTTCCTTTGTTAAAGTGTTTAGTGTTTTGTCATGGTCCCTGTGTATCCCGGGCCAGCCCCACAAGGCTACATTTATTTATTGTAATACTGCTCTCTCTCATGCCTGGGCAGATCTCACTGCGGGCCTCCACCTTTGGCCCACACACCTGTCTCCAATCACTCAGCTATTGTGTTTCTATGCCATTTAAAGCCGGAGCTAAGATTCCCTTGTCGTTGGATGATTGTGCTTGACACGTTAGTGTTAGGTTCTAGCTTTGTGAAAAGATCTAAGATATACCTTCATAAGCTGTTTCTTTTTGACTTCCCTTCTCCTGTGAACAGTTTCCCCCAACCTGTGACCAACCCAGTCTCTCAGAGTGGGAGCTACTGTCGTGGAGCGCGAGTGTGAGAGACCCTTCCCCCCTCTCTGGATCACCCTTATGGACCTCTGGGACCCCGGATTTCTCCCCAGCTGTACATATTTAGCTATTGGTGTTTTCTGTAAATAAAGAGCTGTGCGCAGACTGAGACTGTGACTTTCAGTCTGCGGTTGAGTTCCCATCCACTCACCGTGAGATGTTTAGGTTAGCTCTCCCAGTTTCGTCTCTTTACCTCTGACATCAGCCCCAAATAAACCGTCTCGCTTTCGTTCACTTCCATCTCAGCTGTGTTGTCTGTATTTGGGTCCTCACTTAAAACATATGATCTGCCGCAAGCAATCATGGCAGGGCTGGGAAAAGTTGGTTTAGTCATGTTTGTTCAAAGCACATCATGTAAGCCAGTGGTCCCCAACCCCCAGGCCATGGACCAGTACTGGAAGGGATAACAGGACTAATTACTGCCGTCAGCTGATCCCATGGGTGAATAATGCAGCTTTCCATTTGTACAAAAAAAAAAACCAACAACAAACAAAACAAAAAGGTTTACTTTCTTTTGTTTGACATATTGTCATGATGAAAAATAACTGTAAGAACTGTTTCCCAACAGCCATGTTTATGTGCGATAAACACCCACTCAGTAGACATAATTCAGCTCCACGCTCATTAGTTGTGATTTCCTGCCTGAGGAAACCATTGCTGAGACAGCACACATTTCCTGAAATCGTCGTGATCAAGAACAGCTAAGAGGTCTCCAGAAACCACAGACTATTGGATGTAGGCCATCGACTTTGCTCAAAGTCTGCTGGCAGAACTGATCTACAAAGTCCGCCAGCAGAGTCTGCAGACTCAATCTCTGTGTTGGCTACAGCTGCCTTTAGCAGACGTGACCAAAACCTCCATTCTAACTGAGTATTTAAAGGTTGCACCAACAAGAGCAATTTAGGGCCAAATGACAATTAAATTCTCTAAATTCTCTATTCTCTCTCATTACAATTTTAATGAATAAAGTCATACTGTAAAAGGGATTTTGTTCTAAAATTACCTCACTGTTGAATAAATACATAATTTTTGCCATTATTCACTATCATGCAGACCAATGGAAAAGGTCTTTGAGAGACACAAAGGTGAGGTGGTAAAGTTGTTGTCTGGTGACAAGCTACTACTCAGCTACACGCCAGGATACATCCCAAATAAACCTATCAAAGTAGTTTTAGTGACTAAATGATGAAGAACAAATGTAAAAACAAAAAACAACCAAAAAAAATGTAGACTAACAGAACGGCACACAAAAACACATGAGTTTTTACAAGAGTAAAATTCTCATAAAAACCCACATTATCAACAGCATTACTAATTCTGCCATATGCAACTAATTCATCGACAGACAGGCCAGACTGTCACGGATAATGGAATGATGCAGACTCAGTCGCGGAGCTCTGGGTGCAACGTACACAGTGCGTTTATTTACAGTGCCCAAAAAACAGTTTCAAAACATAAAGCGAAGTGCAAAGTCCAACGGTGATCTTCTCCAAACTCCCAGTGGTGTGCAGGTGAGTTCCCAAAGTGACATCCCCGTGTGTGTTCTCCTCCAACAGCTTAATCCCGCGGGCTCCTTCTCGTCAACCTCCAGCTCTGTGTCCTTTCTTCCTACAAATGAGCAAAAACACCAAGTGAGGGGGCTAGCCGGCTAAGGCTAAGCTACAAGTCGAAAAACACTTCACTACCGAGCTTCCAGTACAATCCAGCGTCGACTGCCATCTGGACCCACAGTTAAATACCTCAGCCCACAACGAAGGATGATCAGTGACAGCTGGGTGGCAAATTAGGTGCAGGTGTGTCAGCCACTGGGTAGGGGAGGAGAGAGAGAGAGAGAGAGAGAGAGAGAGAGAAACACACACACAGGCAGGTCGCCCCCGGGAAGGACCGTCCGACCATGACACAGACTCTGTCATGCTGATATATGGGGCCAGCTTAATGCAATCCGGTCGTTAAGTCTGACGTCACTAGCTGTGTCTGGGCCTAAACTCCGCTGCAGGTCCATATATCAAACGATCACTATGGCATTACTGAGAGTTGAAAAACTGTCTAAAGTCTTTCATCTTTAATAAAATGATCAGCGTTCTGCTTTACCAGGTGTAACAATTGAGTTTAACATCCAGGCATCCATGAAAACGGAATTTATGACATTTAACGGAGTTAGAAGTTAGCAGGAAGTTAGGTCGCTAGCTTCTATCTAAATACAATATAGCATGTCCTGACTGCGGGGTTTTGGAAACAAATTAAAACGTACAGCTCTGTTATCACTTCCAACATAAATGAAGACAGAAAACTAAACAGCAGTGACGTTTGTAGGGTTACTGAAGTTTGGCTAGCTGCTATATAATGATGTGCTACGTGACCGCTAGCGACACAGCTGTGTTAGCATAATATAAACAAGCTAACTTTTTTTCCACTCAATAAAAGTTAACGTGAGTGTTCTCGGTGGTCAGGAACAAATGTAATCGCATGGCAGGATGCTGTAAAAGAACCAAACTTCAGCCAGGAGAACAACTGAGATAATCCATCCACAATACGAGGTTAGTCATTCATATACTGCTGCATGGGCTGGGCTGTAGTTACATCCTAAGGTTTTAAAAACTGAGCTTAAATAAATGATTAGCGGTAATAAAAGCCGAGGGAGGTCAACAGTGATCACTGACTGTTTTAGGAGCTTTTTGAGATTAAATAGAAGAAAATACAAAACATTAAACATGTTAACGACACAAAAGCCATATTAAACGCAGACTACTTTAGGCCCGGAAGTAGGATTTGTCACGTCATCACTTAACAACCGGATACAAAATGTCCTCATCAGATACCTCGCATCTCATAACACGCCACAGTTCATTATCACTGTGTAAGGCACTGGGCCTGCTGGTATCTCACAGTTTACTACACAGCAGCCATTACTACAATTTCCTTCACAGAGTAGCTCTGGGGAAAATGTCAATCAAATTAGGAGGTATCCACAAGCAAGGAAATTCCATAATTCCAGTTGTTGTTGTTGTTTTTAATCACGTCTGTTCTCTATTATTATTTTAACATTTAAAAAAAAACATACTGTCTGTTTGTTAGCCACTAGTCATCCACTTCAAGACTGGTTATACATGTTTAACTGCTCATTATCACCAAAACAGAATTAACTAATCAGGCCATCACAGCAACTCAGCCCATGTAGGCATGCACAAGTGGTCAAGGCCCATAGTATACCACTCCTCTCAGATAAGAAAAGGAATCTGAGGCTACAATTCACTTACCTAAATTGGACAGTAAAAGATTACAGAAACATTGCCTGGGTTTGTTTTTTTCCCCACAGATGTGTGGGTGGTTTTTCTCTCTGTTTTCTAAATGCTTATAACTGTCAATCACCCATTAACACCCAGATGGAGGCATGGGAAACAATACAAAACTGGTGAACAACCCACTCTACCTCCCGAGTTAAAGCCAGGGGATGTGCAGTGGATGTGCCCCACACCTTATAGGTGCCGGACACCCAGAGAAGAGGAGATATGAAAAGGATTTGTTTTGAATACAAATAAATATTTAAAGTTCTAAATGCTATCTGTATTTACTACAACCCTCAATCACCAGACATCAAGACCTACATCTGTTTTATGATCAAAGTAAAAAGAAACTCAAGGCTCATAATTTGTTTTGATTTCTCATTTCCCAAAAGAAATGAGATGACAAACATTGCTTAGATAGCAGGCATATTCACAAAATTGCGAGTGAGAACTACCAAGAAGTCTCCAGACACTATAAGCCGTGGGAGGTAGGCCATGAATGGTCAGAGATGCTTATGATGAAGTCCTACTGTATAAAGGGAATTTACTCTAACAGTAGTCCACTGTTGGAAAGAAAACACATTTCTGCCTTCTTCCATGCTCCACTTCCTTACATATCAGGGCCAGATCCTCCCAAATTCATTTGAATTAACCTATCCAAGTGGTTTTATTTCCTAAAAAAGGAGGCATGAGTAAAATTCTCCTCAATTACTCGTGCCAACATTTTTTGACAAATACCCAGACCAGACTCTCACGGTAATAGCTGGAGACACTTTAGGTCATGTGGGTGTGTTTTTAAACAGGATTCTAGCCGTTCCAGACATATTGAACTATGCCGTTTCAACTCAACCAGGAGACAGACCAGACAGTTTACTAAACACATTCACTAAAAATCTAACTTGAACGATTTAATGAGCCATTAAGACACTGACACAGCTAAAACAGGAACATAACCATGCTGCTAGGATGCTGATTGGTCTGAACCAAAAGCACACAGCTGGACCCCCGAAAAAATGGATCACCCTCTGATTACAACCTCACAAATCTCACAAGAATGTTTCTGTCTGCCATAGTAAGGGCTTCAGCACCCAACAATCTGATTTTTGTACAGCTACTTTTCATTTCATTTTAGTCACAGGCCACAACTAACAACAACTAGGTTGATGGATGCATTGCTGTAACACATTTTTCTATTGGTGTGAAACTATTGTTGTGTTGGAATCTATCATATATGTGGGATGCTTATAATTTGATTTTTATGGTTGATTTTTTTTTCCCAGGGAGCTTTGTTGTTAACTGAGCTGTCAGTTCAAGATCATCCTCACTGAAGATCTCCCAGTTAACTTACCTCCATTATGTCAAACACCTCTCAATATTTATAGATGAGGGAGTGGTGCTTACACTATTCTCCTTTGATGAGTCAGTCTAGTTAACAAAAGGGTAAATAACCAAATTCCTGCTATCTAATAACAAGAAGACCAGTGGTTGTATTTTGATGTGATATTGTTTGTGTGACACCCTGTGTTATCTGGCATCTATAACTGGGTATAAAATACAAAAAAGGCTGAGTGTTAGTATTCGTAGTGTTGGTTGCAGATGATTGCTTTCTTTTATCCATTAGTTCTTGGAACTTAATCTTTCATGTCTAAAACTTCACGAAGAGATGAATACTGAGTCACTCTCAGTGTTGTGACAGGCGAGCTTTAGCTGGTGGGTAGGCAATCCTAGAGCAATGTTTCCCTCTGCTGGAGTATTTTTAAATCACAATAAAAAGTTCCTCACTGATGTTCACATAGAAAATACACTATATCCTCCTGGGAAGGAAGGAAAAAATAATCTTCCCATTAAACCTTTTTTTTTTTTGGAATTTCCTTCCCCTTTGGAGTTAAAAGAGGCCACCCAAACACCTGAGATATCAATGGAAAGTCGAGGATTTCCTCTATGTCATACATCAGGGCCTAAGAGGGTAGCTCAAATAAGTCAAAAGATACAGACCAAAAACAAATGTCCATTACAGAGGACATAAAAAAATAAGCTGTTTCTCAGGAGGATATACTCTGTATCAGTATGCTGAAAGTACAGTTTTACTGGACTGCTTATGCCTCACCAAAAACAGCTATTATTGCTAAACCCTTTTCCTGTGGTTTAGTTGGAAAACACTGTGAAAACTGTAAGCCAAACTGTGTGAAAAACCAAACTGACACTTGAAATTGCTCCATCCACTTACTAGAAAGAAAGTGCTGTACGCTGGACCAGTGGATGTTTCAAGCAAAACTATATGAGTATGGTGCCAAATGAATTTCAAAGAGATGTATTCAAAATAGCACACTGCTTCACACTTTTGAAAGAAGTGCTGCCTTCATAGGACTAATCAGAAGCAGGAAACAACAGAATGTACAGGATCAAGGTCACATCATGTTCTAATCACTCACCATAAACAAGCTGCTGGGGAGTTTGTGAGGAATCAAAGTGAGACAAAACACCTCCTCTAAAGGATCCTGGTGCAGTTGTGTGGCTTGCACTCAAGTCTGATTACTGTGTTCACAAACAAACCACACTGAAGTGGAAAATTAAACCAGAGCTCAATTTAAACAGACTAAACCGCCCAGCTATGAAAAACGCGCTGTTCCTATTCTAGGAGGAGATGGTGGAGGAAGAAGTCCAAGGAGACAATTAGTGTCAGAAAAAATTCACTCCACTCTTGTTGGCCATCTTCACAAACTTCAGAGAGCACTTCTTCTGTAGGACTGAGAGACAACCACATGGTGGAGACAAAGGTTGTTAATAGAGCGTCATTAGAGGGACTTTGTGAATATGGTCATCACCAACAAGATGAGAGATTCAAAGGAGAACACTTGAAACCCAGCACATATTTAGGTGGGTAAATACTGTCAGATGTTCTAGGAATTGAGGAATTGGGAGCATGAAACAGTTTAAAATGTCTTGGTATGCTGATGCATTAAGAGTTCCTTTCACTGGAACTAAGGCTCCAAGCCCAGCAGCATTCAGCCCCACACCATATTCACACCGTATCAAATTCTACACTTGGCACATTAAATGTCATGGTTCGGCTGTGTGGCAGGCAGAACTGGACCAAAACGCAGGACTCGGAGACAAGGGTGAACTAAAATAGGCAGCCGTATTGCGTTGTAGCTGAAAACTCCATTAAATAAACTTGCAAAAATAAAACCTAAACTAGAACCTGGAAATGAATAACTGAACACTGAAAAGCTCGAAACAAGGATCAAAGCCACAGGGCGCACTGAAGGAAAAAAACACACAGCATTATGAGGGCACAACACTGACAGAAAGAAACACAGGGCTTAAATACACTGAAGGATAACGAGGGGATGAGACACAGCAGAGAGTAAGCAAACATAATAAGACAAGCAAAATTAGATACACTGCACACAGGAGAGTGACTATCAAAATAAAGCAGGAAACATGGCACAATTCACAAAGACACAGAGTAGACACTGAGACATGAAACATGACAGACCTGGACACAGAGGAAACATGAAACACAGAGACAAAAAGGTAACCAAACATGGAACACGGGGAAGGTACAGAAACGGAAACAAGAAGCTAGAAGTATAAAACATAACATCAAGAGAACTAAAACCAGGAGTAGCAAATAAGAAATACAAATTAAACAGATACAAAACACTGGGTTATCGACCAAGGACTGTGACAATACAGTCACGTATCACTCAGCCATGGAAACATATTCCATGAAGCTTTCTGCGCACTGTTCTTGACCTAATCTGAAGGCCACATGATGTTTGGAGGTCTAATGATTGACTCTGCAGAAAGTTGGTGACCTTTGTCATTATGTTCCTCAAAATCTGCTGACCCCACTCTGTATTATGACATTTGTGGCTGACTTGCTGTCATTCCCAATTGCTTCCACTTTGTTCTAATACTACTAACAGTTGACTATAGAATATTTAATAGCATGGAAATTTCATGACTACATTTGTTGTACAGGTGGCATCCTATCACCCTAAGCACCCGTTCTTTCACAAATGTTTGTAAATACCGTCTGCTTAGGTGCTTGACTTTATACACCTGTGTCCATAGAAGTGATTTGAACACCTGAACTCAATGATTTGGATGGGTGAGTGATAAAGTCACTCAAGGCACCCAAAGCGCTTTACAATGCCACTATTCATTCACTCTCGCACACTGGTGGAGGCAAGCTACGGTTGTAGCTACAGCTGCCCTGGGGCAGACTGACAGAAGCGAGGCTGCCATATCGCGCCATCGGCCCCTCTGGCCAACACCAGTAGGCGGTAGGGTAAAGTGTTTTGCCCAAGGACACAACGACCAGGACAGAGATCAAACCGGCGACCTTCCAGTTACAGATGCGCTTCCCAACCCCCTGAGCCACGGTCGTCGAACATATGAGGCTATTTGTTTAAAATTTTGATAGAACAGTAGTATAATGTTCTCTTAAGTGGATATCAAGCCCTTGTAGAGCAAAATTGAGTATTTTGGGCTAAATAACCCAACATGTGATGTCCACATATGTGGACACCAGGTCCTAGGAGGTTAAAGTGGGCAATCTCAGTGCGCAACCATAAATTGTAAACAAGATGAATATACCCACATCCACACCATGCTCCTACACAGACCTTTGCAGACCAGTTGTAGCTGTGCAATGTCACCAGGAGGCAGTACAAAAAAAGAACCAGTCTGTAGGCTATTTTTTTATGTTCATGCTTCTATTGGTCCTTCGATTTAGGCACTGCCACAGAGACAAAGTCATAACAGAGAAATAATTCCTCTGGTTTTGGATTTTTGATGTTTGCTGTTCAAGACAACTTTTCAATACTCAGTACACCATCCAGTCTGCAGTCTGTTTCAACTTGCAATTGCTGAATAATCCTAGTCCATCCAGTAGCGGTTTTTGATACGGGCGAAAAGGGCGGTTGCCCGGGGCGGCATCATGGTGGGGGGCGGCATCACGGGCATCGGCAAAAAAAACAAAACAAAAAATTACTCGTACATATGCTGCCCCGACATCATGCCAGCGCATATCGGGAATGGCATAGGCACCGATTGGTTTTCTATCGCCCATTTGCTGGGAGTAAGGGCGACCTCCGTTTGCGAGGTGCGCCTGCTGCTTGCGACACAGGGAGGAGAGGACGGGGCAGCGGCGGATTCTCTGGCTGGCTGGAGCAGCATCTAATAACCAGCTCACAAAATAAAACAAAATTAAAACAAACCAACAAACATGAAAACACCAGACATCATGATACAGACTTATAATTTGCACCGATGTTTTTTCGAAATTCTATACACGAAAAGTGAGCGCGATAGCCGTCGGTGCGCCTGCTCACTGCTGAAGTCAAAGTAAACTTTATTGTCATCTCCGCTACATACAGTCCAGTATACAGAGAGACGAGACGACGTGGCTCCAGTTACAGCAGTGCAATTAAACAAACAATAAATATAAGAAGAGTAAGAAAATAAATATACACTTTAAGACACGTGGTAAAGGGATCAATAACAATTTAAAATTTATAATTTGCAGTTTGATGATTTAAAGTCTCACACACAACCCGTCGAAAGGGGAGGGGGGCCTGCTTCTTCCAAATAGAGCACATTTAATTCATAATGTTGTAAATCCAAGCCCATTATGTATTCATGATTTGGACCCTGGGTTGTGCGAAATCCCAGAAATAAACCCTAGACAAATCAAATCTGTGAACTAAGGTGTAGGTGTGTTAGGTTATGTTGTGGTAATCCTCGGGTTGGGGGATGGGGGTTCATACTGGAGTGCAAAATTAAAACCAATGGAAGATGGACAAGAATAGTTCAAAGCCATCAGGTGCTAAGTTTAGAAAAAAGAGAAAAGAAGAGGAGGAGAAACGAGCAAAAGATACAGGTAAGCAGATGTGTCATTGGATAATGGCAGGTCATCCTGAGACAATCAGAATGAGAATCAAAATACTTTATTAAACACTAAGGAAATTATGTGGATTACAGTTGCTCCAAGAAGAAATGGTAAAAATAGTAACAGTAACAGACTAAACTCCAAACAATACCTTATGTTACAGATTTTACACATTTAAGAAATAGCACTAATATATACAGATCACTGAATTATAAATATCAAGGATTAACAGAGGTGATTATAAATACATATCAAGAAAATTAGTGAGAATATTCCAGAGTAGAAAAGAGCGTGTGTTCAACACAATATTAATTAGTCATTGTCAATTCTTTATTTGTCCTGTTCTCAGTGTATGGCGAATTATGAAGGCTGTTTGGTGTTTGCATAGTATGCATACTCTCTCTCTCTCTCTCTCTTCGTGTATGTGTGTGTTTCTCTGGTGAAATTCAGTATGGTTCCAACAAGTTTTATGTTAATGTACAATCCATAATATGTTTTCTGTGTGTGTGTGTGTCTGAGGTGAGTTGAGGTGGGGGGGGGGGCGCCAGAGGGAGTGTTCGCCCAGGGCGCCAAACAGGCTAGGACCGCCACTGAGTCCATCCTTAGTCCGTCCGAATCTCCGAAGCTCCCGCAGATTTGATGACCTTCTGGCATGAGTTTACCACACAGATTTTCAATAGGATTCAAGTGAGGTTTTTGCGCAGGTCACTCCATAACGTTCACTTTGATCTCTTGGAGGTAGTTCTCCACCAGAAACAACATATTTTTGGATCATTGGCGGGCAGACTGGAAGGCAAAGCGACAACCAAACCCAGTTTTACTGCAGATTTTTTTAAGGTTGTCTTTCAAAATCTTCACATATCCTTCTTTCTTCATGATTCCAAGTTCTACATGTACTGAAGCATCCCCACATCATAATACTCCCACCACCAGGTTTCACTGTAGCAATGGTGTTCTTTGGGTTGAATGCTTCTTCATCTTTCTTCAAAGATAAGCAACACCTTTATGGCCATAGAGTTCTAGTTTCGTCTCATCTGATCAAAAGATGTCTTTCTAGCATGCATAATCTTTCTCCAGGTTATCCTTAACATACTTCAGTCTAGCTTGAAGATGTCTCTTCTGCAGAAGTGGAATTTTTCTTGGTCTGCAACCTCAGATTCCATTTCTGTGCAGCACATATTTAGATGGATACATATTGTCAGGCATTCTAGGAACTGAGAAAAACTGTAATTGGTAATTGGAAAAAAACAGGTTTTAAAATGGGAACATCACTGTCTTTGTTATTCTCATCGGCAGATAGTCTGAATTATGGAACATTTGTTACTGAATCACTGTCAGTAAATTTATAGAAAGATATTTATAATCTTTAAATTGTGCATTGTGGTTTAAGTGATTGATTTCTTTTAGACTGTTCTCGATGTTGCTAAGTCATTCATTTGTGTGTTGGAAGTTTTTCTGGGGTCTTCAGACACACTAATACTTTTGTCCAATTTGTATATGCGATTTGATTTAGTCAAGAACCTTGGACAAGAGAAAAAGGCATTTTGGAAGGTGTTCTGAAGACCTATTTTGGATGTGAGATCATACTTTGGAGTATTTTGTCCCAGGACAAGTGTAATTTCAACCACAAATGTATATTTTAGTATTTTTTGCACGAATGGTTTTTAAATTAATGAGCGGTACAGAAATTGCCCTGTAATTTTAAAATGGCCCATTAGTATTGTGTTCAGTATGATCACTGGAACACTCTTTTCTCCCATAGACTGTTTATGAGACGTGGTAATGGGGCTAGTATCTTTGCGCGGTTTGATTTTGTAAAGCAGCAAAAATTGTGGTTTGCTCTTTGTTAAGTGTCAAATAATTATTAGGCGATAAACAGTGAATGATTACCGCAACAGAACGAGCTTTATAACGCTCGTGTATTTCCATTTTGACAGTGGATTCAGTGGGACTAAAAACGTACAGGCGGCGGAGGGATACACGGCTGTCAAACTGTGGTACAGCACGTCGCTGGTTTAGGTTTCCGGGCAACTCTGCTGCAACAGAAGGATACTGTCTACACAGATTTCCCGAAGCATTTGTTATACTTAAAGTCCTGTTTTATTTTATTGTTCTATTTGAGTAAGTGATCACTAAGTAAGTAAAATACAACACATTTAACTGAGCTTTTTTTCATCTTCACGGAGCTTGAAAAGTCAACGGGACGATGGTGAGTGTAAGCTAGCTAACGTAAGCTAGCTAGCCTTAGCTATGAATCGTTTACATCGTAGTGTCCTCATGCGACACTTTAATGCTTAATATAATCGTAAATGCATACAGTCTAAAGCAATAAAGCATATTCCGGCTTCCCTTCACAATGGCATTTTTAATATTGGCAAACTGCAGAAAAATCCCACACCTGACGTGCATACAACGCTCTTTTTTTCATCATTTTATCGTCTATATATCGCAATTTTCGATCGGTGGTTTTATGTGTGCTTAACAGCTGACGAGATAGAAGAGAAGAGAAACGTTTTATTTATTAGTGTCTGCCAAATGCGCAGCACATACGCCGTATTGTGAGAGGACACAAACGGCCTGTTTAATGCTCAAATGTAACACCATTCATTCGGTTGATTAGCAGAGTTGTTGATGATGTGGTGGCAGTCTCCGTGCTTGGACAGATATTTGTGGCATTTGTTTTTTGGGTTGTTGTTTTTTTGGGGGTTTTTGCCCACTTATTCATTTATTTATTGGTTCGCTTGGACTCGAGAGTGGGCGTGGTGCCGGTGAAGGTGCTGTGTAAAAATAGACCGTCCAGTGTGAATGTGATCTTTACCCATCTCGTTAATCTTGCGAGAAAGACATCGGGACTCTGGGTAACTGTCATTTTCGACATGCCACATAAGGTGCTGCAGCACGGACAGTATCTGTGTTAGCCACATCAGCAGGGTGTTTTGAACGGACTCGGACATGCGCAACAAGCAAGAAAAGGGGTCGTATTCAACCACCGATTGGGGTTACATAAGAATACGGCTCACAGGTAGCAACACTTGTTTGTCATATTGCAAAGCTTTCAGCAAGGCGCTGCAACAATTTGGGAATAGATTCAATACCACCATGACACCATGTCCTGCGTTACGTATTGCGCCATAACGTTGAACCGCATTCTGCTTCTGCTGAATGATCCTCTTTTCCACCCCTCCTTTCTCGCCTCCCTTCCCCCCGCATTGAACCAAGCATCCCTGGTGCAGTCGGCTGTCAGGACCCGCAGTGCACCCTCCAAGATGGGATCTAACTATTTTAAATACTTCTAATATAGACTTGCATGTGAATATCTGTATCTTTGTCTTATCATGTATCGTCTGTTGTTCATCTGCATACTGTAAGAGAGCAGACGAATGGAGTCCCTTGCGGTCTTTGCCAAGTAAGGAAACTTGGACAGCTACAAAATCCAATTTATTCACATGCTGCTCAAACACCATTTGCAAATATGATTAACTGGCTGCACTTCAGAAAAATATTGTCAACATAAGAATATATGACATGCTCTGTGGGGTACTGATGAGTTGAAAGCAAGCAGTACTTTTTACAGCAACTGTATAAATCCCCCAGCTGTGCTCTGATCCAGACACTGCTTGCTTCAGCAACACTGAATTGGTTGGCAGTGAGCAGACTGGATACTCTGCAGTCTGCCATGCTCCCTTCTGCCTACCCCCCTTCCCCTTAAATGGGTGACTCATTGAAATTGACTTGAATGCATGGCATTACCACCACCACCGCAGAAATTTTGCTACAGAAATGTTGGCTTTAATCTGTTTGGTTTTGAAAAAGCAAGTTCATTTGTCCATTATCTGTGGTGCAAGAGCATGTGGATACAGTGAAAACATGTTTATTCGAGGCATTAGCTCAACAGCAAATGCACAGTGAGTCCTTAGGCAGTATTACATATAGCATTATCAGCTTATCCCCATCAACGAATTAGTGTCAGTGCTAAATTGTTGCAACTCTAATGGTCTGTTTTATGCAGCAGGTATTTCCCAGTTTTCCAACAAACACCCTGAAGGAGTATGCAAAGCAGAAGGCACATTCAAAGGGTTTAATCAGTTTTTTGTTTTGTTTTGTTTTTTTAACCAAGCCTTAACATAATGTATTTTTTTTATTTTATTTTAATTTATTTTTATTTTTTTTAAAGACTCAAGGAGGTGGTTAGTTGCGGTGATATTCAGTGTGCTACATTGGCGACCCTGTTCGTGTCTCACTAATTATAGCAGGCGTGTGTATTTCGGGCTGTGGAGTATTTATACCAGTCCCTCATCGCACTTTCTCAGCCTGAAGTGAGCATGTTGACTGACTTGGACAGGCCTGATAAGGCTTCACATGGAGCGCACAATTATGTCTCAGATGAACTTGAAGAATGAATTTGTGTTACATGAGTTTAAATTCCTTGTTAGATTAATTAATTTATTGTGTGTGTGTGTGTGTGTGTGTGTGTGTGTGTGTGTGTGTGTGTGAATGTGAATGTGGTAAAAAAAAATATTGAACACTGTATGAATCAGCAGACACCCCACAATAAGAAATCACAATAATTCAGTCATGATACAATATTATTGTGATTTTTAACCATTTGCAACTTTGCATTACTGCAATTTTTCTTCTTTTTTCAAATTAGTATTTTTTCCTCAAAGTTATTATTATTTTTTTTTTTTATCCAATAAAAAAGTTATCTCACTTCAGTTTTTTTTTTCTGTTGGGGGTGGGGGCACTGTTATAGTTAGACATTCCTATTTAACTATTAAATGTACTCTCAGTAACCTTCTTGTTCTGTTGGAATATAACTAGAATACAGCCGGCAGGCAGCCAGTCGAGTCCCCTCGAGTTGTGCTCGTTGACAAAGGCTCATTCAGACTGATAGCAACTTGTTGGCAATCTGTCTTCATTTACAAATTAAATAAGTCATTTACAAACCTTAAGTAATTTTTATGAGTACTGAATACTGGCCAAGTCAGACTGAGACTGCAGAAACTCCAGTGTTGGATTTTAGGTTGAGCTGATTTAATGCAAGTTTGCTCGGCTAACAATATCTCAAGATGGTGGAGCTCTCTTGTTTCTAGTATTCCCAGAATATTTTCATTTAGTTATTAACAATTATTATTACATGAGTTCAAACAATGTGTGTAAAATAATCATGTGTATTTCTTTAATTTACATACATTTGTATGTGAAAATGTGAACACATCTACAGTTTAAGTTTATTGTAAAGCTTTTTATGCTGTATTAACATAGTTGTATCTAGGTCATAGGTAATGGCTGGGTCCAGCTGCCAGAAAATACTGCAGTCTGTTTTGAATTAGTTTGTCTAAATTGCATTTGCATTGGAAGAGCCTGTGTACACAGTGGAGCCTGATGCACGTGTTCCCCATTTTGCCTGCTGGAAATTCTTTGTAATTATTGTTTTCAGGGTTTTTATATCAATCCAGAAGTGATTTAATTTGTTACTGCTTAGTCATTTCTTTTCCAAAAAATATGAGAAACTGCTGTTTCATTTGTCTTTCTTTTCGTTTCTTGTTTATGAAATTTTGCTATTTTCCCCATCAAGTTTAAGACTAGTTGAAAAATGGCAAAAAAAATCATATTTTGCATGGTTGGATCTTAACAAGGTTCCAAGTAGAGTTTCAGTGTGCAACAAGAAGAAATAGGAGTGAGACAAAACAATTTTTTGAGCATGCAATTTATTGAAAACCACGCTTAAACTGAAACAGGCTGTTTTACAGCTCATCAAAAGTTTAGCCTTAAAAAGGCCAAATCTGTGCAAAAATGTGGATTCAATGTCATTTTCTGTCAGGTAGAAAATGTCACACCACCCTTCCAAAAGAACCCCAAAACTACCCCAAAACAGAAATCGAAGTTCCAGACATGAACTCCGTAATGAGTAGGTCCACCATTATTGTTGATCTCTTCAAAAATTCTTTGTGGCATGCTTAATGCAAGCGTTTCCATGAGTTGAGTGGGAACATTTCTTCAAGTGGTGAAGACAGCCTTATGACGGGCATCTACTGTCTGGAACTGTTGTCCATTTTTGTACATTTCCTTTGCCATCCGTCCCCAAAGGTTCTCAATTGAATTTAGATCAGGGGAACACGCAGGATGGTCCAACAGAGTGATGTTATTGTCCTGGAAGAAGTCCCTTGTCCTGCAGGCATTGTGTGCTATAGCGTTGTCCTGTTTAAAAACCCAGTCGTTACCACACAGATGTGTTCCCTCAGTCATGAGGGAAGCTCTCTGTAACATCTGGACATAGGCGGCAGCCATTTGATGCCCCTGCACCTCCTGTGCTCTAGGGCTGTGCGATAGGACCAAAATCTCATATCCCAATATAAAACATCTATCGTCCGATAACGATATAAATCACAAAAAATGTAATATTTTCTGTAAATTCTGTGAATCTTGGGTAGGTGAAGTGTTTCCAGCTGGGCGTCTTGTACCTGTAGTTGAGTGTTTTAACCGATGCATGAAACTACACATTTTTAGACATAGGTTGTAACGGCCGCCGTTTTCTTTGAGAGTATTTATTACACGGCGTGCTGCGGGGAAAGCCTGTTCTAACGTTTGAGTCTAAGGTTTATTTTTTTAGCACCTGACGACTCTTTTTTTGCTTCTCATCCGTCAATACTCTGCATACTTTTTCACGTGATTCCGTTTATTTTGAAAATTCTCAACAGGATCTTGAGCTTTATTGTGAAAGGTTTATGTGGAAAATAAACAAGCGGACATGCGATGGGTTTACCGACAACCCATAAAAACAGGTGCTTGTCCGTCCGTAGTGTGGTTATATTAAATATAAGAGAAAGAGAGAACTTTAAGAAATTAATATAGCCACTACAGTCACCATCAAACGATGAAGAAAATATTTTCGTAAACAGTTTTATTTTGCGACACCACGAAACAAACAATAGCGTAAAATGAAACGATAGACGTTTTTATATTGTCATCCAATATATATCGTTATATCGAATAGCCCTACTGTGCTCCATATTTCCACTGAAGGAAAAAGCACCCCAGACCATTATGGCCCCCCCCCTCCACTGTGGCGTGTAGAAAACATCTCAGGTGGGATCTGCTTGTCATGCCAGTAATGTTGGAAACCATCAGGACCATCAAGGTTAACTTTTTTCTCATCAAAGAAGAAAACTTTCTTCCACCTTTCAATGTCCCATGTTTGGTGCTTTCTTGCAAAGTCCAAACGGTCAGTTTTGTGGCATTCAAGGAGTAGGGATGGGTATCGTTTAGGTTTTATCCGATACCAGTACCAAACCGGTACTTTTGAAACGGTGCCGGTGCTTAAACGGTGCTCGAACCAGTGCTTAAAGAATCAAGAACACAGACTTTGTCCAAAAACCTCTCATGTTTAGCTGTTTTTTGTAAAAAGATAACCATGTTAGCCTTTTCTGCAGCTATGGGGCATATATGGTGTCACTCTTGGCTGGAAGCAGTGCTTAAACAATGGGAAAAAAACACCAACTTTGTCCAAAAACCTCTCATGTTTAGCTGTTTCCCACTTTTTTTTTGGTCATTTTAGCCTTTTTGGCCAGGGTATAGGGAGTATCTGCCATCAAACAAGAAGACAGCCGCATGTAACTACGACGGTGTTTGCTAGTTCACCTTACATGCATTAATTTAATAACGTGGTTAGCCTACTCAACGTAAATTACACACGAACAACATTAAGCTACTCACCCAGAGAAGAACGGCTGCTGCTGCCATCATCATCCGTCATCATTTCTGCTACACTGGCAGGGCTAGGGGCCAGGACTCTCCTCTTCGGGTTCATGTTGCTGACTCCGGGTTGATAACAGGCACCACACCCGCAGTAGATGTGCTCTGTGTGAGGTCTCGCAGCAAGCTATCAAATAGGGTGCATTTCTCGGCTTTTAAAAAAACGCTATGCGCCACCATGTGTTTCATCAGATTTGAGGAGTTACCTCCTTTGCACAGTATCACAGTATCAGCATAATAGCACTTGTTGCAGGCTGCTGAGTTTGCAACCTTTGCTGTGAAGTACAGCCAGACTTTTGACCGTTTCGCCTTGGGCATTTTTAATCTGTAGCCATAATGGCACTGGATACCGGTACCCATCCCTATCAAGGAGACGAGGCCTTTGAAGACATTTTTTGTTTTTGTGGCCCTTCAGTCTCAGATGCTGTCTGATGGCTATGGGGCTGCAGTCAGCACCAGCATTGGCCTTAATTTGGATCGTCCAGTGTCTTGACAGACAGCCAGTTGGGTCCTCCGGCTCAGTGCTGGTGAAATTCTTTTGGGTCCTTTCACTTGACTTTTTTGTTTCATAACCATCAGGATCATTTAAGAAATTCCAAATGACTGTCTTACTGCGTCCCAGCTCAGCAGCAATGATGTGTTGCGAGAGATGCTGTTTATGCAGTTCAACAACCTGACCAGGGTTATTTGCATTGCCATTAGAACGTCATGACAGTGTGACATTTTCTACCTGACAGAAAATGACAATGAATCCACATGTTGAAGCTCTACTTGAAACCTTGTTAAGATGCCAAATATGATTTTTATTTTTATTTTTTATTATTATTTTTTTTGCCATTTTTCAAGTGGTCTTAAACTTTTGACCAGGACTGTATATGTACATATATTTATGTCTAAAGTATATTTCCTCTACCTTGTATAATGTATATTTTCTTCAGTTTTTTGCATAGTATTGTTGTTCTTAGGCATGACGCAGCTATGTATTTATAACTGCCCTCTCTACTGTGCTGTTGTAACAATGTGAATTTCCCGTCTCTGGGATTTAAATGCTATCTTATCTTATTTGCCTAGTCCTATTATAAGTTGAACTTGCCATTAAAAACTGTATTTCTTGAATACAATGCATGATTTAATAATTGTAAATGGTGGCAGGGTTGATAAAGAGGTTATTTCCACGCTGAAGCATCAGTGTTTTATCAGTGTCTTTTTCCCTTTTCAACAGGCTGATCAGCTGACTGAGGAGCAGATTGCTGGTGAGTGCATACCTTAACCAAGCCTTTTTGGCTTGTTTTAGGTTTAGCAACACCTGATTTCTCCAACAAACCTTAGAAACTAGGCTCTTAGAGATTATGCAAGATGTGCAGGTCTATGGGATTGTATGCTAATTATGGTCCCATACTATTAACTAGATAATTGCATTCAATTTGTTTTCCCTAGGTATAAAATCAGACCCTGAGTAATGAGAAGCAGCAGGGTTTTGAGTCAGGTGTCCTAGAAATGCTTGCATGTCTACATTAAAGCTGCAGTGCTTTGTATTCAGCCTGTGCTCTTCTTATCAGGGATTGTCTGTTCAGTGTCCCAGTTATTGCAAATGCACTGACTATTGTGTATAGTCAGTGAATGTTCATTCGATTCAGTCTTCATTACAACTCACAGTTCTCTTTCTGCAAACGTACAGAGTTCAAGGAGGCATTCTCACTGTTTGATAAGGATGGCGATGGTACAATTACTACCAAAGAGCTCGGGACTGTCATGCGCTCTTTGGGACAGAATCCTACAGAGGCTGAGCTGCAGGACATGATCAATGAAGTAGATGCTGATGGTGAGATCAAACTAACATGCACAAGAGCTTGAAGTTGCATTACTTTTGAGAAAGCTCTTCATGAAGAGAATTCTTTAGTCATTCAAGAATTTAGTGACTGGCATAAATGCAGATACTGATATCTGAGATGGCATAACTTGTTTCTCTTCTCTCTGTGTAGATGTGTGTAGATTGAGGCTACGTACACGGGTATTTTTGAAAACTGAGATTTTCCATTTTCGTTTTAAAAAATAATCCCGTCCACACATAAAGGCAGAAATGAAGGAAAACACTGCTAAGAACATGCCAAAGCAACAGGTGGCGATATATTCCTAACCATGCAGAAAGGTTGGCCAATCAGAAGTCTAGAAGCCTCGGTGGGAAAAGTAAACAAAGCTGGGGCATAGAAGCAGAACCGAGTCGTATGTGTGGAGGGACAGTAACTGTGTGTGTATATGTAAGCATTTAAACACTGCAGAGAGTACAATTAACAGTAATAGTATTGTAGAAATTCATTTCACCGAAGCAATAACGTGGCGCACAGTGTGACGTCAAAAAATGCGCACACCTTTGACGCTGCCTTTTCTGCGTTTTCTCCGTTTTTCTCGTCCACACGTAAATGCAAAAACTGAGTTTTCAAAAATATCCACCTTGGCCGGAGTTTTTAAAAATCTACGTTTTCAGTGACCAAAAACGGCGTTTAGGTGTGGACGAAAGGTGCAAACCCATAGATAAATCTGCGTTTTCAAAAATACCCGTGTACGTGTGGACGTAGCCTGAATCTAGTCTTTGTTGTTTTTGTTGCCTTGTCTGTTGTAATTAATAAAAATGGTGTGTATTTCCTTTTATACTTTGAACTACCTTGCATTGTCATGAGCTAATTTTCCTGATCTGATTTTGAGTTTTTCTGGTAAATTACCCGGTGATAACACTTTTTTTTTCTGGTTTTTCATTTGTTTTTGTTTTATTTATTTATTTTATTAAGGTAATGGTACAATTGACTTTCCTGAGTTTCTGACAATGATGGCCAGGAAGATGAAAGATACAGACAGTGAGGAGGAGATCAGAGAAGCCTTCAGAGTCTTTGACAAGGTAAAGTAGGAGTAAAGTGGAAATATTTAATTAGACTATTCAGCAAAAGGAGAGCCTCTGTATTTGTTAGAAATGACTTTGATCCATGATGATGGCTAGACAAAAGAGTGAAAAATGTCTGCATAAGCAATATTCTGGAGCGTTTGTCTTTCTGCTAGCTGGACTATTATATTAAGCGTCCCAAACACACAAATATTGAGCATTTAGTTCAATAGACTTCCTAAATCAGGATCTCGACATCACAGGTGAAGGGAATAGCCTTGTCTCTGGCGTTATGGTATCTGTAGACTCACACCTGCCTGTAAACATAGAAGACACAAAGCTAATTTTCTGCTTTTGTTTTGCCACCTGTAGGATGGTAACGGGTACATCAGTGCAGCAGAGCTTCGGCACGTCATGACCAACCTGGGTGAGAAGCTCACTGATGAGGAGGTGGACGAGATGATACGCGAGGCCGACATTGATGGAGATGGTCAGGTCAACTACGAGGGTGAGATTTTGTTTATTAACCTCCAGTCTGCAAATGTGAAAATCTACAAGTTTGTGTGTATGCACTTATTTTTTTTCCATCTGGTAACGGTACTGTTACAGTTAGTTATTTGTTCATTATTTAACGTAACTTTAAATGTTGCTTTCTGTTCTTTTGTTTTCCACAGAGTTTGTCCAGATGATGACAGCCAAGTGAAGAGAAATTTGAAATTTCTTTTAACGTTGCTTGTCCTCTAAGATCACTGTCAAATATACCAAAAAAATAACAATTCTCAAATGATAAATTTACCCTCCCCTCCAAAAAAAAATCATTTATCTAAACCGTTTGCAAATTGTGCTTTAGTGCATCCAGCTACTTCTAAGGTATCTGTTTCATCACCACCAGAACAGAATAATCCCTAGAGAAGTTAATGGACCAAGCTTTAAGAGGGCCAAAGCCCCTGGTACTTCAGACCAAGATTCTGCTGAGTCACCCTGCTCCTGATTAATTTAGAGGAAAGCGCAACATCGTAAAAGGCAGAGGGATAGGAACCTATGCCACGGTTCATGTAGAGAAGTTGGCTTTTCAATTCTTACCTGATAGTCTTGAACAAAGAAAATCGACTCTCTTGCACCAGTGGTGACTCTCCAAATACTGAATTGAGTACTCTTCTTGCATGCACCCTTTCTGTGACTGTCTCTCGTGACAACAAGAAAGCTCTGATCTTGTCAGAGGTAGTGTTCAGGTTGTGTACACACTGGAGGTATATACATAAATATATAGCTATATATCTGTAAAAAATTTGTGTCACTATTGATTATTGCAAGAGCAAATAGTTGCAATGTAGGGTGTTTATTGGTGCTCTGCTGGAGATGAGCATTCTTATAACCTTGAAGAGTTCGAACGAAAACAAGGGACTGAAAATTGCTGGATGGTTTTTTTTTGTTTGTTTGTTTGTTTTCCTCAGTTGGATGTTATTTTGTATTGTTTTGAGTCGTGGGTTTTACGTTGCACTGATTGAAGACGGGAGTGTGTTGAATTGCTTCAGGATGATTATTGGGAAAACACTTGAGGACTGCAGTTGATACATTTGTTCTGCAAACAGATATCCTGATGATGCAATATTGATGTAACGCTTTATAAATGTGTTCTCAAATATTAATGTATTGCTGACGAACTTTGGTCACAAATTATATCTATATAAGTGTATCGTTAAATTTGCAATGCCTATTGTTGTAGTAAATGATCTGTGACATGTTTTCTCTTCGGTTTTGAAATGTGCCATAATACTCTTTAAAAAAAAAACAAAAAAAAAAACTCAACCTTCTTGCAAGACCTGTAGTTCTTTAGAATAGAAAAACTCTACTTAATATAATAATATAAAAATACATGCAGTTCATCATATTTGCACTTTGGTATAAACCATGTGGTTGTTTAAAAAAATGGAGGACAAAAAAAGTTTTGTTTTAAAAGAAGAAAAAGAAACCAAATGTCACTGTTGCTGCTGCTATAACAACACGTTTCACTCATTTATTGTCCTTGTTGTTGTCTGATCTTCAATTTATAGTCCGGTGATTCAACCTCCAGTCGGCTTGCTGTTTTACTAAACAGAATACATTCAGTGTATACTGACACATACTGCTTGTGGTGGGGGGTGATGTGTTTCATTGAGGCTTTCATATGGGGAATGAAATGGGTTTGTAGCAACGACTTCAGCTTTAGATGTGCAGTTGGTTTCAGTGTTAGGTTTTTGAACAGTTGGCTAAATTTAAGCTGGGGAATCTTGTGATTTCCTCAATGTGTGAAACTTAATATACTGCTCTGTTTGAGGCGTACTAATTGGTTACATTTGAGTCAGATGTTTGGAAGTAAATGGTTATTGGACTGTTAATTTCTCAAGGTGTGTCCAGTATGGAAAGATGTGATATATTTTCCATAAATCAATAAATTGACTGAGCTTTACTTCACCTGCATTTCCTTGACATGTTTATTCTAAAATTAGTAATTATTGAAACAGACATCCTTTTGTTTCTTATTTTTTGTAACTGTTCACAAATTCCCATAATGTTGCAATACACTCCCCCGTCCAGTGCTTCTGTGTTAGAAAGGAGTCTCTTCCAGATAGCCTCAGACTGGGTCAGGACAGGTCAGCCTAGGCCTTCACTCTAGAAACTATCCTGGGCAGAGGCTATATTTGGCAGCTCATGAGATTGCTGCAGGAGCCTGTGCTAATCCAGGTCAGCAAGGGTCACGACCCCTCACACAGTCTAAATGCAAAAAGCCTTTCTTGTTGAGAGGCAAGATCAAGCGCCAATAGAACAGCGTTTTATCTGGGCCAGGTGAATGTGATTGGATGTGTGTCCACATGCTAATCGTGCAAGTGTAAGTAGATAATATAAATGAATTAGGAAACAGGAGCACACTCAGCAGTACAATAAGAACCGTAGCACTACAGACAGGCAGGTGTGGTAATCCCTCTGCGGTTGTATAACAGGCTTGAAAGGCTAGCTGGTTTACACTGAGAATCAACAATGCACTGCCTCTTTTGCAGTGAGGGTTGTAGACATTCATTATAAATAATTGAATTACAAGTTTTACTTTGGATCTGCCGTATCAAGTGGAGAAAAGAAAGAGAGGCAATCACTTACAGATTACAACTGTACCAGCAAAACAGATTACAAAATCTGATAAATATCAATGACACAGTACACTGAAAAACAGCAGCGCCCCCAGCACACACCAGCCATTTAATGTGCTGCTCAAATGACAATGCCTCAATGATTATGATCCAATAATCAAATAACACAAGGCTGTATAATCTATCATAATGCAGCTCTATCTATCTATCTATCTATCTATCTATCTATCTATCTATCTGTCATTCTATACCTAATACCTTTGACATATTACATTGTAGGTAAAGAATATTTCTGTCGAGCGCACGCACTGTAAATAATCAAACACTGTCACCAGAATAAAACAACATGAAACATTTTACACGTCCACACGGTGGCAGTGTTTCATCACGTTCCAACTGGACTCAAGATGCGCTGTGCAAGACAGGAAGGAGATGAGACAGCCTAACTGGAAACAGATGAATGAAATCATTTTTTGAGAAAACATGTTTTCTGTTGAAGAACATTAAAGGGTAGCATATTCTTAGTCACAGAAATCTTTAGTTGGAGGGTGAAATGGTCTGTTTGTGCACATGAAGAAACATGCGCGTGCGTGTTGTGAGTGTGAATTGTAGGTGCATGGGTTTGCTTGGGTGCACCACACCCACTACCCATGCTTGTGTACGCTGTAACCTAACCACCCCTTTGCTTTAGAAACATATTATATTTCTTTCCACTATCATTGTGTCTGAGGGAGGTGGGGTAGTGGGCATTATATAAATTTCACGGTGTAAAGCACACTCCTAAATAATGTATCTATTTTAGGGTTGTGTTTGGACAGTTGTTCTAACTTATTACTTTTTTATTACTCTTACTTTTTTTCACACAACACCTTCCTTTCCAAGACCTCCCAAGAATCCCCTTCTTTCTCCTCATATCTACTGTTTTGACATAATTCAACACTGTGCAAAGCCTGGCACACTATCTCGCTTTGCATGAAGCTGAACACATTTAGTTTCTCCTGCACGTTGTATATATTCTTCACTTTTGTATCTTAATGTTATCCACCAACTATCAGTGCTTTGGCTTAAAATATAAAGTGTCTCAAAATAGAAGAAAGAAGTGAAAATATCTAGCTGTTGCATAATCCTCTTGCTGAGACAATATACACCTGACTAGCCAACAGTTCCCAAGTTGTGCAAAGGTGACCTGGAGGCTATCTACCACACAGTAGCAGAATTTGAGATGCAAGTTGGGACAGATACACTAAAAGGTACAAAAAAGTGCCTGGGGGAATGTACAAGAACATCTGTGCCACAAATGGATTAGAAGTTCTGAGGCACCGCCAAAGCTCATTGAGAACAACAGGGCTCAGGTCCCGTGGGACCAACCAACATCGTGGTGACTGACAAGGACCAGAAGACCACAATCCCAGCAGATAACAACATCAGGAAGAAGGTCCATGAGAATTATCAGTGGGTGAAAGAACAACTAGAACTGAGAAAAAAAAAAGGTCCAAAGTGGTCCAAGTGTTAATTGGAGCACTTAGGAGCTGGAACCCTAAAACTTGAAGAGTGGCTCCAGCAAATTCCAGGCACAACATCAGAGCTCTCTGTCCAGAAGAGTGCAGGATTAGGAACAGCTGAGATACTGCAGAGAACCAACTTGGACCTTCTGCTCAAAGTTCCAATGCATGTTGTGTTTGTCCCCTAAAACTTCTGAATGTTTATTTTGAAATAGCCTGTCAAAATAATAGTTAGCTTTGTCTTAACATTTAATAAAGACTTTGCATAAATTTCAGATTATGATACTGTTAAGCTAAAGAGAATAAACAAGAAATGAAAACTTCTCACGGTTAAAGTACTAGATATGGAAACTAAAGTTTCAGTATCCCTTTCCCATCTTCAAGAGAAGGGCTATGTGACATTTCACTTCAGGTTGAGTGCTTTCTCTGGCTTTGTGGTTCCTGGAGCGGTTTCCATCTAATGCTGCTAAATACTTCAGCCAAATAGCCTAGATTTTTCTAAGTATGATCTCTGGTATTTAATTTCCTTCTTTCTCCGAACTTACAACCACAATGGTCTCACTATGCTTAAAAAAAAGAAACCATGACATCATTTTTAATGCAAGTCCTGTAAGTCTCCACACTCAAGATGCAAAACCTGACACTATAAAGTCTTTCGGGCTGGATCTACTTGATTAAGGAGAAGGTCTGTTTTGCAAAGCATAAAATAAAAATAGTTTTGTGGAGTCTCTGCCCAAAGGAAATCATTTATCCATACATGTGGAATTGGTTGTGGTGGAGAAGAAAAATCTTCAAACTCTGTGTTATTTGAAAAGCTTTTAATTTGATGGACAGGAAGTAAAGCCAAGTTCTGCAAATAGATAAGACAAAGCAGTAGGGACTTCTTGAAAAAAGAAAAAACAACCAATAAACAGCTTGCATCAGCAGTGAAGACGTCTTCATATGCTATTATGATTTGAATTGCATTAACCAAAGTAAGCCAGTGCAGGCCTGTCTTATTATTTTTGAATTGTAGCTGCATGTCTATCGTCAGGGAAGCCTTTTCCGTTTCTGTGTACACAACTGCTAACAATATAATTCTGGGTGTAGCTAAATGGCAGGAAAATGTTGTTGACTGTGATTTTCTTAAAATAGTTCAATAAAAAGTGATTGAATTTAAAAATGGAAAGAATACAAAAAAGAAAGTTCTAAGTTTTTACTTCTTGTTTCCTCTTTTGCATTTGTGGTCAGATGTTTTCATACATTCGTCACTGGCATGAATGTCACATTAATTTTGGGCTGAACCATTCGTTTTCCAGGTTGGAATGACTTTACAGCATACGTATTTAATGATATATATTTTTTAAAACAAATAATTGGGTGCACAAGTTGGATTTCCTCTACACCACACAGAGTCAACAGTATACATAACCCCCCTAATATTTAGTTTACCTTGACCAGATGCCGAAAACAAGCTTCAGACATAATTCTAGCTTTTCTCTCTCATCTTGGCAGTATTAGTAGCGTTCATATAAGTTGGCTGTTGGAATTCACAATTGATGATTCACTAAAAGCAGCTTTGCTGAGGACTAAAGATGAATGATGTGCTCAAACAGAGTGGTCAGTTTATAGAACAGAAATATGCAGTACATCTTTGTGTAAAGTAAGTGAGCATGAAAAATACAAACGTGAACGGAATTGGCATGAATTGTGAGCTCAAATTCTTTCAAAGTATTTTGGGATTTTGCACATGGGTTTGTATCTGTATTAGATCAGCAGCATCTTCTCCACAATCTTGAGCTTACATCTTTATGGTCTGCGTCAGCATCTGGCTCATAATTAGAGTGTGTTTTGCGTCACCGGTCTTTCGAATGTAAAAACACAAATGAAGGGTGAATTTGAAAGGAGAAAGAAACAAAGCCCACCGTGACATGGGAAGCTGAAAACACGTGGTGGCTAATTTAATAATTTAGTGATTATTATTTCCATGACTTCAGTACCTGAATCACTCAGTTAAAATAAAACAAGAACCAGCAGGAAGGAAGTGCCATACAAATATGGAAAATCTGTGTAGGCACAGAAATCTTTTTTTTTTTCCCCCAATCTATTGCATTTTTTATCTTCTCTTACTTGGCCCTTTGAAACATGTCAACAGACACAAGTGCACAGCATTCATCCATATGCTAAATATGACCTTTTTCATAATCGAATTCAGCTTTGGGAGCTTTTCCAAGATCTCTTGAGATCTGATTTGACCTCTACTTTAAACTCAGATCTTTTACCGCTAACATCTGCTTCCAATTAGGAAGACAAAGAAAGATGAAAACAACCAAGTTCAAACATCTTTGAACTTCACATGTTTCGTAATTCTGGTGAAGACAAAGTAATGTCATTATTCAGCCACTCTGAAGGGAAACATGAGGTTTGTTTTTTTTATGCTCTCTTCCTGAAAATGAATTTTTACATCAGTAAATTCCTTTGTCCTAAATCTAAAATGACATTTTCTGAGCAGAAAACAAAGCACAAGCTGATGTGAGATGTGCCATTTGTTTTACAGGAAAACTGCTTTGACATTCAACTGAAAGTAAAAAGATGCTCATCAGGTAAGACGGTTTATATTCATGTCCACTCACTGCCTCTACTGTACTTAAAAACAGCTGGCTCATAGGCTATTATTCTCACTAGAAAAGAAAAGGAAAAATACTGTTCAAGCAACATTTAGCTAGACTTTGTTTTCATAGCAGCCTTTTTTTAAAAATCAATTCACAGACCAATGTAAGCAATATATTTTGATACTTCACTTAATGGCACACCATTTCTAAATAGGAGTGTTTCTTGTATTTTTAAACTTGCCAACCAGCCAAGTCAAGAAAAATGCAATCGTGGGGTTCGCACATCTGTTTCATAGTCCATCTTTTTTTACTTCCATTTTTAATTTGGACTATGCGCACAGTCAGGGACCATTCCAGGAAAAAAACAGTTGAAATGAACTCTACCAATTCTCCCATGAGGAGTGATCAAATATCCAGCCAGAGTCATGCCAGAAGCTTGTTGATGGTTACCAAAAGTGTCTGGTCGAGGTACACTTTCCTAAGGGACATTTAACTAAATGGAAGTAGGAATGATTATGTGGATTTCAGACAATCCAACATAGATTAAAAGTGGTGCATCCAATTCTTGATTTTAAAAGTCATTAAAGATGTTTTAAATATTAAAGATATTGTAGACTTATTTCACCCTGAAATAGAACAGTTCAAAGCAATCAGGATGCGTGTATGCAAACCTCTGACCCCAGCTGTAGGTGGTTTGGACATTTTAATCAGACGAACAAACTACCCCTATTTGCCACTTTTGATGAGGAGCAGTGCCTCTACTCTGTGCCTCTCTGGAATGACTCTCAGTGCTCTTGAGAGAAAATTAATGAATGTGACAGTGGGTTTGCGTGCTTGAGTGATCCCTGGAGCTATGTTGTTTGACAGCTAGTGTCGCTCAGTGAAACTTTGTCTGACGTGCGGGTCTACATGTCATGTTTAAGGTCCCTATAACCTCTAACAGCACAAAAACAGCAGAAAGATGCAGAAGTGGAGGTACTAGTTCCAACTACCTGTGTCAGGACACCTATTAGTCAATGCAACACCTCTAGCTCCAGCAGCCAGGTGGATAAATTATATAAAATGTTAGCACTCCTCACTCTTGCTATGAGGGGTTAAGCTAACCATAGATTCAAAACAATTTGGGGCATTTTAACGTAAAACTCTGTGTGGAATTACTCAGTTTTTGGCACTAACCTCAAGCAGCCAGATTGGCTTAATTTATCCGTTTCCAGAGTTTTGTGAGTGTGTTCACTTGAAAAGAGTTACATAGCACTCGTCTTTCTTCGGGTCCACCACTTGCTGGTGATGCACCAATACTTGCGTCAGATGACAGTCAAAGGTTAGTTGGAAAAGCAAGTAGAAACAGGATTTGCTTTTCTTCTTGGAAAAGTTGAGCCATTCACTCATCAGTGGCAGTACAGCACAATTTTTTAGGGGTTTTCTTACATTTAAAAACACTGTTGTGTCACCGTAATGGATGGAGTCTGCTCAGTGCACTACATATGGCTTATTTAACTAGTCAAAAATACACAACAGTAGTTGTTATAGTTCTACTAATATTTACATGCACTGCCAGAACCTTAGACTGTTAAGTCAAGGTTAGTGGGGCCGCTTCGACTTTCCAAGTTGCAAATCTGACTTGAGGGCATGTTCCAGTTGAAAATTACCACTGGGAATTCAAAAATTCTGGATTGCAACTTCAAATCAAACAGACTCCGAGGTCTTGGTGGTTTGATCCCAAGGTCTCCTGTCAATCAGTGTTAATAATCTGTTTGTCCATCCAGCTGTCCATAATTTTTCCTGTCATTACACATCTAATCATTTCATCCAGCTATTCTCCCACTCATAATCATTATCAGCCTTCTAGTATCCATTCTGTCTACCAGTTATCTATCCATTCACCCACTCACTCATTTATTATCCAAAATATCATCCCCTACTCTACTTATCTATTCATCTACCAATCACCCACCTACAGTCCTCTCACTAATCTGTCCGTCATACAGCATTCTTCATTTTTCCAGTATTTTGCCATCCATTATTTCTTATTTTGAGTACATATTTCATCTGAACTGTAGTTGCCAGATCCATCTAGTCATTAATTAAGATCATACAAGCAAACACCTACAGCTTTGATTGTAAACCAAAGCTTTGCTAAACCTATTATAAACTGCTTATGTATCTAAATAAGCAGTTGTTTAAATTTACCAAGTGTTATGATCTTGGCGCCTCGGTTGCTATGTTCACAAACTCATCTGATGGTTTGAGGAATGTTTGCAAGTATGTCTGCATTTGTTTTTAGCTTCTTTGTGTGTTGTTTATTTAAAGTTGCTAGCCTGGTTTGCTTTATGGGCAAAGCAACTGTAAACAACTCAAGTGCTATCCAGATCTCAAGTTGGTAGTTAACAGTAAACTTTGTGAGGGAGGGAGGGAGTGCTTGAATACTGGAGAGATGAAGTGAAACTGAGAAGACTGAAACTGCATGTCTGTATTAGCTGTGTAACTCTGCAAAACTTGACAAAGTATAACACAAGGAGAAATCTGATCTGCATTACTCTATCCATAATTGAAGCTCGGCACTTTGCTGTTATGAATATGACTGGTCAGCTACAGAAACAGCAACAGGAAGCAAGCGTGAATAGGATTACTCTGAGAGGAAAGTGAGCAGTGAAATGTAATTACTATGTTGCAATTTGTATGCATGGCTATTGTTTGTGATGACTCTGCTGTTAGTATCCTTTGTAGGTGTCACTGAAACAAACCATTAAGGACTAAAGTAATAGCACATGAGGATTTTTATGTTCTTCAGCAAACATCTCATCCCAGCTATTTTCCTTTGATTTGCTGATGAAAACAGCATGGCAAAATGAAATAACAGCGTCTAGTGTTATATGTATTGCTCTCCGATCATTTCTCCTCAGTGGAATCCAAGCGCAGCCTGCACATACATCAGTCAAGAGAATGGCCAGTTAAGGAAGATATAATAATAACATATGACTGTGTAAACCCTTTTATATGTTTCAGTGTGTCTAGGCGTCATGTAAGAAACAATACATGTAGTAATACGTGGCCAACATGACATGGACAAATCAAAGTGAAGCACTGTTTCCAGAGCAAACACACTTGAAGGATTAACCTCTGTATTGACCCACCGCCCTCTCCTAATCAGTATTTTACAGACTGTACAAATAAAACAGAAACTACAGCTTTCACAAATTAAGCATAAACCAGTTTGGAAGAGGTGAGGCTGCACCCATCACAAAATGCTCAGCCAGTGTGAATGAATGTCAGACTCTGCCAAACCAAATACTTACACAAAAGACTGATTAAACATTTTGTTCTTAGCTCACATCAAGACGAAGTCTGTGTGTCAATCTAAGTGTGTGTGTGTGTGTGGTGGGGGCGTGGTCCACAAATACATATGCAGTCAGTATCTTGTTCCTATTTCTTATATATAGACCAACCACAGTTAAGTTTACTTTAGCTTACTGCAGCCTAGACTCCAGGTATTATTTAAATGGTTCACAATGGATAAGTTAAGTTATACCCCCATCTTTATTAGTGATTTATGATATGTCAATCACTAAATATTTCGGTGCAAATGCACACTATCTTGAAATCTACACCATCTTAGAACGGGAAGGGTTAATAGTCACTAGAAAGCACCGAAATTCTATTGGATTTAAATACGGTTTTGCATCGGCTTTAAAGTGTCCTGTTGCTCTAGATGTCATCTGAGTCACAAGTGCAGTGGGAGGGACTATAGCCTAGACTGCATCGATCCGAAACCGGTTAGGAGGCACAACGACAACAGAGAGATAAAGTTTGAAGGAGAAGCGCCGCGCCAGCAGTCCTCCTCTCCGTCCGTGAATTCATTCTGTTTTTCCGACACTTCCAGCAGCGGTACATTTAAACCCAGCACACCAGAACAGACTCGTGCTACCTGTAATGATTTACCGAAAGGGGAAGAAATAACTTTCAAGTACTTTTTATGTGTTGGGGGCTTTCTGTCAGATCCAGTAAAAGGTGAGTCAGTATTTCTTAGTAAGATTTGATATATTTTAAGAGTTTCAATGTGATGACGTAAGAAGAATCAGAAAAGTGTGGCTGTTTTGTATTTTGTGAAGGAAAACGTGGTTAGGGTTTCCCATAGATTATAGTTTTATGTTTATGAGAACTAAAGATATGTATTCGTTGTTTTCTTTGTTTGTTTTTGTTCCACAGAAAGATTTGAAAACTGTCTACAAGAAACAACCAGAGGAGGAAAAAGAGGCTTCTGATATTTTAAGTCAAAACAGGACTATGAGTCTCACCACACGTCTCCTCTGTCTTACGTCTTGCCAAATGTTGCTGTCAAGAGGACAAGATTTTCTATTGATGTCTGGGAATTCCTTATTAATTCCACACTGAGGGGGTTATTATTTTCTTCTCAACAAGATGAACAATAGCATTGTTTCAAATGAACCATGTAACCATACCTGCATTGTGGGCCGTGATGGCAAACCGGCCGCAAGTATCATCATGTTTCTGCTTGGTGTTGTCGGAAACCTCCTGGCTCTGTTTATCCTGGGAGTGCATCAGAAGGAGCATCGCTCCAGATCCTCTGTGTTCTGCATCTTGGTAACCGGCCTGGCTCTCACAGATCTTCTGGGCACCTCCCTTCTAAGCCCACCTGTATTCATCTGTTATGCCCGCAATATGTCCCTTACAGACCTGGGCGGTAAAGGACTGTGTAACCTCTTCGGCTTTGCCATGAGTTTCTTCGGCCTTGCACCCACGCTCATCCTGTGCGCCATGGCTGTGGAACGCTGCCTGGCCATCAGCCACCCTTACTTCTACTCTGTACACATCCGCCGCAACTTTGCTAAATTTACCCTTCTCTTCATCTACCTATTTTCTGTGGCCTTCTGCCTACTGCCCTTCGTTGGTTACGGTAAATTCAGGCAGTACTGCCCTGGGACATGGTGCTTCATTGACATGGATGCGACTGAGGATGAACAGGCCAACTTGGTTTTGGCTTTCTCTCTGTCCTACTCCTCCCTCACGGCACTGCTGATCTTTGCAGTGTTCGTGTGCAACGGTTCAGTGATTATCACCCTTTGCAAGATGCACAAGAGCCATAGACTGCGCCGTGGCTCGGTCGGGTCAACGGGCAGAAAGAGGAGGCTGAGCCTGGCCTGGTTTGGGCAGGGAGAAGAGGAGATGGATCACCTGGTGCTGCTGGCGCTCATCACTGTCATCTTTGTGGTCTGCTCACTTCCGCTCACTGTGAGTCTATATTTGACCTTCCCTCTGTGCAAGCTACTGATATTATGTTGTTTTTCCTTTTAGTTTTACTACACAGTCACATTTGAAGAAGAGGTGACACACTGATTGCTTTTATGCAGTTTGCTGAAACATGACCACAGCTCCACAGTGAAATGAAAAGAGGTTACAGCAGTTTACAGACAAAAAGGGGAATGTTAAAGAAGGTTTAGTTATTGTTATCATCATTACTGGCCTGTAGTGGATGTTTTTGTGCACTATCTGCAGTGATGATAGACAAGTCTGAAGTAATCTGTAAATAAGATGGATGGAGCCACCTGACTTCATCCATTGGTGAGTACTTTTTAAGGCTTTTAGCATTGTGGTCTTTGCTTTGTTCCTTTTTTGGTGCAGGAAATGAAAACATTCAGCCAAGAGGGTGAAGTGTGTCAGGCTGCAAAAATGCTTATGTCTGCGGAAGTCCAGGCATTCTGCATTGTAGTCTGAGATTGGACTCACTTTTTGATCCTCAAGTGCCAATTTAAGGAACTGGAGATTTTGGCACCTCAGTGTTGGTAGGTGGTAGGTGCTCAGTAGGTGCTGTTTGGTGGAAGGCAAAGTTTACAGGAGTAAGGTCATTTTAGCCTCAGGGTTTCCTGACTTTGTGTGCATCTAATAAAGTGAATTCCTTTCCCTCCTTCTGTAATTATTATGGACATAGCAAGCGTTTGGTGGCATGGCGACGGTTGATGTTTTTGTAAGTTGTGGTATGTGTTTGTCTGCCCTGTTGAAGTCTCCTTAACGGTTGTGCTTTGCTAATGAAAGGTGTGTCCCTAATGGCAGCCTTTGCCACACAAAGCACACTGTCGCTGCTTGTGTGTTTGTGTTATGCATTTTTCTTCACAGCTCGGTATCTGCCTCTGTTTAAGAGGAGTGTGCCGACAACCTGACAACCCTGGCAGACTGGTCTGGCCCTGCCTTTCACAGAGGATGTGTGAATTGTGTTATAAAGGCATTCATGTGCTGTCATATGTATATTAGCCTTGTTTTTCATTCTTAAACAGACGGTTTCATGATAAATTAGTTTACAGGAAGCTGAAAATGCATTTTGTCACGCTTGTGCTATTCACCGTCTACTCACCGTCTGCTTCTTGGTGGTTTGTGGTAACATTTGCCCTAAAGCTTTGACTAACCTAGGGTGCATGTGATTGTACTTGCCCTGAGTTATGGTTAAGAGTGACAGGGATGACGATACATACTCGTTCACACTCTGAGTAAGAATCCAGGAAACTCCAACTTCACCGCTTGCAAGCACACGGTCCTCCTTTTGCGAAGTAATGCAGACAGTTTGTGTTTCAGTTTCAAAGTTAAAAATAGAAAATTGTTTTACTTTTGAGCTTTCCTTTTGTATTTCTATAATTGAGCTTTGTTTTCGAAAAAGTCAAATTTAGCCTAACGTTAAGTTTTGCTATCAACGTGCTTAAATTATAAGCTTGATATCCGTTGTATATATAATGAAAGACAACGTTGCAGCAGCGTCTCAGCAGACGTGTGTGGATGTATGGTTGTTCACATTGTGGTTTTGATTGTCGTGTCAGAGCTTCCAGACAGATGTAGGCTCATGATTAATAATGGTCGGTCTGCCTGAGGCACAGCAGATGTGGGCAGAGAAGTCTGAATCTGTTCATTGCAATGAAAACAATGTAGAGTTCAAGTGTAATTTATATTCTCAATTTCTCTGCTTCACTTAAGAGGTATACAGTCTTCATTTGGTCATTAATTCTTGCACTTCTACAACAACAATGTCCAAAAAGAAAAAAGAAGAAATAAAAACATTGAGCATGTGTTTCCGGTTAGTGTTTGTTGTCTCAGATCACTTTTGAGGAACTGAATATACTTTAAAGAATTAGGTTTTCTTCTGTGGCTCTGCACTCCACTTGGGTTGATGTAGGCGAGATGAAAAGCAGGCACTGGAAAATGAACACTTACATTTTTAAATTCAAGTTTGGCAGGGAATATCAATATTTATCGAATCACGACACATTCATTATTTTCAATGGTCTTTGGCTCACAGGTATAAATAATGTCTGTGGACTTTGTATTTACAGATCACATTTCACAATCTTGCATCTGCTGAATGGCTTTTGGACACTAATAAATGAAGCGGTGTTTTCTCTGCATTTTTCTGAGGTCTGGTTCTGAGTACGGCAAGATTAACTATTAGTGTTGCAGACAGAGAGGTGGTAAAACACGATCTATGAGACAAAGAAGGAAAGGCGATGTATGTCTAGTTTACTGTTGCCTGGCTCGCATAAGCATTATTTAGCAAGTTTGTCAAACTATGACCCTGATCTTAATGTTATCTATTACCTCCCACTGACACTTTTCATACCGTGCAATTGATGCAGACAGCTGGAAACTATTAGGTTCAGTTATCCAATTAGAGCTAATCTCAGGCAGATACTGACACATTGTTACAGATTTATTGTCAAATTTATTGCCGGTATGCTCTCTGTTGGTTGTAAAATGTTTAAAAATACAGCTATGAAAAACAAAAATCATCTCCTGCAGCTGGACAGGTTTTAAAGCGCTCTCTCAGGATTATGCAAGTTGATACTGCTGAATTAACAGTAACATGACTGTTACATACTGGCATTGAAGTTTATAAGCATTAATTGACAGCTCAATAAGAATCATGTGAGTATTTAACCTATTGTAATCTCTATTTTAAAGGCTGTTTCCTCCAGCCTACCAATCGATGCCCTTCGTAGTGTCACCATGGGAACTCCTGAAGCTACCCATCTGGTCAATACCTGGCTCAATAAAGTTGTTTTCGCTAGAAATGTTCCCAATTATCCCATTTGTGAATAATGAAAAACATGGCAGGCCTTTGCTTTTTCCTGTTTTTTAGGTTTTTTTTTTTAAGTGAGCAACTGTATCAGCAGCAGCATGGGCTCGATTTAATCACTAATGTTTTAACTTATTCATAAAAGGTTTCCATTAGGGCAGATGCCATATGCCCATCTTAGTCATCAGATCTGTATTGATTCCTGTGTGTGTGGTTAGGGAGTGCAAAAAAATCCATGATAAATTCCAGCTAGCTGCTTTTGAAAATGTTATTTGTATCTAAAAAATAAATAAATAACAGCTCGAATGGGGTCATACTAATTCTTCAGTCATTGATCTTCTGAGTAGTTTTACCCACCATGTGGCCGTCTAAGTAAGGTGGAAGGCTAGAGGCTGGGAAGTTGGAAATTGAATGACAGTAAATGTCACCCTGTGAAAGTTGTTTCCTTCTTTTCTGTTATTTAAATAATAAAGTTATTTGTTTTAATCGTTTTCAAACCATCAGCGTTCTGATATATGACGTAGGGATTCAAAATAATTTGCTAGACTAAAAGAAGGAAAAGCGTCAGGAAACATTTACAATGAGCACACTTTCAATGGACAAAGTTAACCATTGTCCAATGAGCTCCATGAAATATGAGTCAAGTTTCTTGATAACCAAACATGTTTTAAATGTAGCTGAAATGTGCGTCATGTATGACATTAGCACACACAACGATTAAATTACAGTGTTTGGCGAGCTTTAACAGTGCTAGCAGCAAGAACCTCAGTTTCTGCTAGCATCATTATGCGGTTACACATTGCTTTGGCTGCGTGGTTAGATTCCAGTTTATTCTGACAAAGCCGACATATAAGCTGCTCATTTTTTTAATATCTGAGTACTGCAAAACAGCGCTGCTATCGTCTGTTTACTTTCCCCCTTGCTTGTGTGCATCTTCCATTTACAGAGAATAATACTTTTACCCAAATATTATTTCTAGTACGGACCATCAAGACAAGCAACGTTTAAACATCTAGTCGACTAGTCGCCCACAGCCGTAGTATAAAGTTTGGCATCTCCTTTGCACATTTGTCAAATGTAGACCAAAGATTAAACACTGCTTAGTGGCAGTAGCAGTGAAATAGCAAATAAAAATAAAATTTCCATTTTTATTGTGTTTAAAAAACGAACCTTTTTCTTTTTGATTCCGCTCACAGTAGATACGTCATGTTACCGTTGATTTAAGAGCCTCAATTACTTTAATGTTAAGTCTTTGGACTTCATATAACTCCTGTTGAACCCTGTCTCTCTTTCACTCTGCTGGGGCTAGTGATATACAAATCTGACGGGAGCACAGTGTGTTCTGTGATTTGGAAAAAAGAAAAATGGAAATATCAATTTGCATCCAATAGCTGTGAGCTAACTGGGCAAGAGGGCTGATTGCTGGGAAGATGATGAACAGCAGGCAGCTTTAACACATTTACAGGGCATCATTCCTCCAAGAATCATCACAGCGCTTCATAAATCTGGATTGTTTGACAGGCCTGGGCAAGAGAAATCACACAGAGTGAAGTTTTCAAAATGCTATGTGGAACAGTATGCAGCACACAGTTCTTCTGTTAAAAGACACAAAAATTTCATTGGTAAACTATTTGTCAGGTCATAGATTTAAGAAAGATTGAGGTATTAGTTAACAAAATGTTATGAAGACAAATTTCACAGGATATTCTGCTTTTAGTTCAAGAACATTTAGATGAATGTTCGTTGTTCCCCTGCAGGACTTAAACAAGCATACAACTAAATATTATAACAATAGTTTCCAAACCGCCTGGAGTTCCTACATGCATTAACATGCCCAGTCATAGCCAAAGCCTGAATGCCATTGAAAATATGCAGAATAACAGGCTTTTCAGGGACACTCCTATTTGCATCCAACTGGATCTAGATTGAGAAAATTAGTGTGGATGAAGAGGGGAATTTCCCAAATCCAGACATATCCAGAAGATTCAAGTTAAAATGCCTTCCAGAGGTTGTCTAAAATTAAACCAAAAGTTGGAAATCTCAGTTGAATTCTTTAATTCTGCTAAACTGCCAACTTGAGTGACAAGCTGGAGAAAGAACAAGAGCTAAGCATCCAGAAAGATCTCACACAAACACGGGGTGAACATGCAAACCCCACACAGAAAAAACAGATGGCAGACTTGAACTCAGGTCGTTCTTGCTGTGAGGCAACCGTGCTAACCACTGTGCCACCTCTATAAGCAATGCACTTGTGTTTTCTTGTTAAAACCTCCTGCACGACCCTTCTCGCTCCCCATCTTCTCTATGGGAAAACTGTTTCCACACCACGTAGGAGCGAGGACAGGAGGAAGCATAAACTAGAATGGAAAGCACTCTGTGTGACATCAGCATAGGATACCATACCACAGTCCACGCAGCATGGGCGTCGTACTTACATGTGTAAAAGTACTTATGCTATGACAGAGTTGAAAATAAGAACCTTTTTTGTTTCTGTGGTATTTTCACCCTGTTGTGAGGTTTAGTGTTGTCTCTAAAAGGAAAGATTATGCTTTGCAATCAGCAGCTGACTTTGTGAAAAGAACAAAGAGGATTCCTTTCCTTTGTGCCTATAAGCAGATACACACATGCAAACATCTAAACAGTGTTGGGGAGTTTCCTTAAGAGATTATTAGTTGTCCTGTTAAAACTATATCGAGTCAATTGTAATTGCTTCATCAGAGTAAAATGTGTAATTAATTACTTTGGATTGCTTTTGTAAAAGTGGGCACTGGGGCATCTTCTTTTTGCTGCTGGTAAACACGCTCTATGTTGTACACTTAAGGCTTTTTCTGATTACAGAATGGAAACATTGTTAAAGTTTAACCACCCACAAGAAAAAAAGGGCACCAATAAAATTAAAAATTAAAAATTAAGCACATATTGCCTGATCAATCAAGTAATTCGTTCACAAAAAATATGTAATACAATTTAATCAATGTTCGTTCCTATTTCTACCCAAACAGTTTTATTTTTAACATAAGTAACATACTCAAATGTAACTCAATAAAAACAATAATTGCTATAAAATAAGCATTTATTTTGTGCACATTACAAATGCGCATGCATGTGCGTATTTATTTGTATTTCAGTAGTCAGATGGCTGCAGGCTTGTTGATCTTGTTTTTCTTCGTACTACCTGTAGTTTTATCCTGTTTGCCTTTTCTTTGAACTCATTTTGAAATCGGACAACATATGATGCCAACGAATCTCCTGAAGAAACCTTTTGATGTGCCAGTTAAGTGTGGGAGCTGGAGAACATGGCTTTGGGCTCCAGTACAATAGGAAGTGAGCAGCTGTGGAAGAGGTCTTTAATGGCTGAGGAATAGAATGAATGGAAGAGGCTAAAGACAGATGTGGAGCAGATGGGGGCAGCTGCAGCAGTCATCATCTGTTCATGTGTTTTTGGTTCCCCGAATGAAAAATTATTTGTGACTGATGATGATTATGTGATTAACTGAACCTTGTACTGTACTCTGCATGCTTGATTGAGCTCGAAATGCTTTGGAGTGGAGTGAGCCGTAACTATAGCTGCTTATTTGCACATCCAACAAGTATGAAGCAGCCTAAGCACTTATTTAATGTTGTGTTTCTGAAGGTGTCCCTCAGTTGTATCTGTGACCAACTCCTGAAGTAAAAATAAATCTGTTCCTTTAGCTGCTATATGTTCTGTTTACCATCTAGTTTCTGACATTTTTGGTCTGCTGTTTGGTGCAGGGTAGGGGACTTGCAGGGGATCTTCTTTTGTGCTGAAAACAGCTGTCTTGAGTCTGGCTGATAATTCACTGTGGATTTGTGGCTATGAGAGACTCTTCTATACAAGTCATTTTTTGTCTCAAATCTAAATGTCAAAACAGTGATTGTTGCGCTTTTGCGCGTCATTTATTTCCTGTATATGGCACTACACTTTTTTTTTCTCTGTCCTTTGAATGATCTCTCTACTTCCAGCCAGATTGTCTACCACACATTTCTCTGTAGTTACATATTGAATACTTCAGTGGTAAAACTGGAAGGACAAGACATTATGAAATGTAACAGTTTCACACTACCGCTGCACTCTGGCTAATGCTTGAGATTACAGGCCCCTTAATTCTGCAGCATTTTAAGATAATTGATGGTAATACAGCTGGAGTCTATCCCACCTACCACAGGGCGAGAAGTGGGAGTACACCCTGGACAGGTCAGTCTAACCAAGGCCAATACAGAGAGGCTGGCAACCAGTTGCACTCACAGCTGGATTACCCAGCAAGAATTATTTGCGATTATTTATGGTAGATACAGTAAAATGTCTTGTAGAGAAACCAGTGATCCAGTGTATGATTCTATATGTGTTTAGTCTGTTAGTATTGCATATACATTTGTTGATAAATTTTCTTTCTACTGATCTTACTGTGCATGGTCACTAAACCTATGTGGCTGAGGCCTTGACAATCAAAGCAAAAGATCAGCAACTCTATGAAGGATTCAGTTTTTTTCCACTTGCTAATTCTTATCGGGAACATAGGCATTTGGTCCAAACAGATGTAAGGTGTCATGCTTTGGTGTGCATACAAGAGAAAGGACCAGCACCCCTTTTTTCATTTAGCCATTTGCTGCATATACACTTACTTTGAGAGCTCTGGGTAGTTGGCTTTTTTTTTTTTTTTTTGCCACATGTGTGCACAGTTATTTGCCTTTCTGTCAACAGTGTCATTATTCACACGCTGTTGTGTGAAATGTGCTCCACACCCAAGTTTAGAGTTTCTCAACCTTAGGGCTTGTGTAGTTGCTTCGGATTGTGAGGAAAGTCACAAGACGAGGCAAAACTTTATATAGAACAAATGATATAAAATGATATGTTGGTACATACAGTAATCACATTTCCCCCAGGCATACATTGTGTAATTAAAAATGTATTTTTGATTTGAAAAACACAGGTGTGACTTTTTCATAATGGCTCCACAGTGTAGTGGTTTACACGTTCACCTAACAAGCAAAAGCCCCTTGGTTTTATACCCAGGTGGAGACACAAATCTCCGCCTGGGCATCCAGAGTTAATTCAAATCCATTTTCATATCCACTTATCAAAACACAACCACATATCTGTGTTTTGCAATTGATGATTAGCTTAAGTAAATACAGCTAAGTCTAGTCTCCTTATGTTAGCAGCTCCAGAGAACAATAGGATTCTTGTTTTATACTCCGCCTTGTCTGCAGCATCAGGAGATAAACAACCTGGCACAATGGCACAGCAGCGAAATACAACACCCTCATATCAAACAGACGATAACAATGGCAGAATACGCAGAGCATCTGTTGATGTGCTGAAGGACACTTGAAAAGGGAAGCAGTTGACACTCGAGTTCAATAATGTGGTGAAACCGTTGCTGCAGTTAAAAACCATTATCATAGCAAGGCTGGTTTTTAGCGTGGCCAACTAAATGACTGCTTAGGGTGATCCCTGAGTTGGCCACGCTGCCCGCTGGAGGGGCCCCAAAAGAGGAAGGAAGAAAAAAACTTTGTGAACTGTAAAAACTGTTAATAGTTCGGTCAACAGTCTACAACTGACTGACTCTCACATAACCTGCTTTTAATTTAATCGTCCAGCTGAGTAAGAATCATGTATGACTAACCAGGTTACTGATATTTCTTGTAAAGACCTTTCTCATCTCAATAAATCCTATTAATGTGTGTATTTTATGTGCTCAGATGTGCCCTCAGCTTGGGTCATGAGGAAGTCTTTTGAAGTCCTTTAAAGAGAAAAGAAAATCTCCATGAGAAAGCAAAATAATTTTGCTAGTGTCACAGTGAAAAATGTAATACTAATTTCCTGTTACAGAGACTGCTGGCTCGGTAGTGCAGTGGTTAACATGTTTGCTCAGCATGTGGAAACTTGCTGGTTTGATTCCAGCTGGAGAAACAAGGGCATCTGGTGCAGAGCTCTGCTAACCCAAACATGTTAACCTGCTGTAGTGATGCCTTATCACAAAGGAGCGGCTGAAGGTTTCTTCTTCTATTAATGAAATCAGAGCATTGTTCTAACTATTCAACACGGAGACAGGATACGTCAGCACCAGCATCTGTACTTTCCACACATCACATAAAGTTATAGAATTACAATGAAGTCATTGATCTAGGATATCAATAAATTAAAAAAATCTTTGTGGGTGGAGCTGATGGATGAGGGGTGGGGGGGGACACGTCAATGAATCCTCTTTGTGATTCTTTCCAAAATGCATTTCAGCTGTGCGTGGATTGACTTCTGCCTTCAAACACATCTAAGACAGAGTATGTAGACAACAGGGACTAAACAAACGAAACAACATAATTGCAACCAGACAGTAGTGACGAATTGGTGGTTTGAAATTTTGGGGGTCACTGCGCCCTGGCTAATGTTTACTTCTGCAGCGAACTTGAGAATATGATGGGAAGTTTTCCTCTGCTCTCATCTTCTCCCAGAGAGTCCTAAAAATACATCATGTTGGCAAATAGCCAGTCCACATAGGGTGTATTTGTATAGTTTTATTTGTATAGTTTTAGATGTGTGCCCCTCACTGATGGAAATGAGACTTAACTTCCTAAGTAGAGGAACTGGGTTTTTTTTATTACAGACAAGTTGCTGTTGATAAAAATTGTGCACAGGTAACATGGCAAGGTACTTTTTTAATTGTGTTTTTTTTTTCTGTAACACTCAAACTGAAATGAATGCATGTAGTTTAAAAAGCTGTGATACAAAATATCTAACTTTCTTCTTCCTGTCATGTTTCTTCTACACAGAACAGAACTAGAAACCGAGACAGAATCATTCAAAACTTTTATTCAACAGTTATTAATCGATAGTTAATGAATAACATGTGTGTGCGTGTGTGTGAGCACGAGCCTGTTATCTGGGAATAAAGACTGAAAACATAAGGAATCAACTAGCTGGCTTCACTTCTCACTCTTTGTGTACATTATGTCTCATTTGGTTAATCTGTCTCACAGTTGTGTAACAGTTAGCTTTGCTTTAGAGTCTGTTCTGTGTGCTTCGATAGTGCCGTAATCCAGACTTCAATCCTTGTTATTATCTTCTGTTTGAGAGGTTTCCTTTGATGCTGCTATGCTGCTGATCCCCAGCTGACACACACCCAGCACACAGCCTGGCACGTAGATTCTTGGTCCCAGCAGCTCAGTGGGAAAAACCAAGAGATGGACAATGACAATGAATCATGCTGAATTGCAGCTGTTCTGATCAGGATGCCAGTTAGAAATTTAATCAAAGATCCAAATAAACATGCAAACAAAGCTCTTAGCAATAGTCACTTACAGACCTCATAAAGGAAGCGCTTTGTGGTTATTTGGAGCTCGCATTAGCAGAATAAATGAATTATGCAAACCGTTTTAATAACCTTTAAAACTGCACCATACAGGGGGTGAAAACCACATAGCGATGCAGTTGTAACTTTCTTGGCTGTGTTTAACCAGAATAGTTGCTAATATGCTGCGCTTTTAGTTTAATGAGATTTATATTACAGTGTTTTTACTTTAATAATGAAGCTAATCCCAAAAATATAACATCTAAAGACGGTGAGGGATTTATTTGGCTTTGGTTTGCTGTTAGAACCAGTTTGGAAAAGCCCAAAATAAAGGCCTGCTGTGCGTGTTAAGACCTGGAATTCTTCTTTGTATGTCACACGCTCCTCATTGTGGACAGCATCCATTCATTTAGTAGTGCTAAAAAATATCCAAAATATAGGACGAGAAAGTAGGCCTACGATTTACAGAATTATAATATGGTAGCTCAAAAGACAGGCTTAATGAAAGTAATGTATTCTTTCTTTTATGGTTGCGTCTTCAGAACGTTTAAAGTATTTGGAAACAAACTGATGTTTGTATTGTATGTACGGTCGGCAAGGTCTGTCATCTCGGTTGTTGGCAAAAGACCTGCAACTGACAAATAAAGGCTATCTCATCATCTCATCATCATCATCATCATCATAATTTAAATGTAAAAAATGCATATTTTACTTTCACTCTCCTGTCACTGTTGTGCAATAAAGGTGATGAGCTGGATCAAAATGACCTCAGTTAAAAAAGGTCGACTTTACCTTGTGCGAAAGTGATAAAAACACACAGTCGCTTCCAGTGATGTTCGTCTAATAAATATAGTCAACACAAAAGCAACAGTTGTCAGCTGAACAGACTTTATTGGAATTGCAGTAAAGTGAGGAAATCAGCTGTCACCTGCTGTGGGTGGAAACACAGTGTGCTAATCATAACCTCCTGGGATCTTGACCACTGTTTTTATTTTACTGCTGTATAGATTCATAACTATATGAAAGTTAGTCTGGGATGGCAAGCAATAAAATAATTGAAATAACTGAATCGTGGCTTTATCAGCTACAAAGTGCTTAAAACATAGAGCGCTCACCGGCTACCTCCACCCCAGCTGGTTGTGTCACCCGTTGACTACGTGACCATGTCACATATCATCACATCACCAGAGTTAATATAATGCCATAACAGGGATGAAAGATCAATGAATCAAACAAAAAAATAGGACTGATGTTTTAAAGCAACAGCAAATTAGTTCCAGTGGATGTTTTTCACTGCTAACAGCAACAAGGGATTTAGTTCATAGTCCTCGGTTATGTGCGGTTAATTTACATGGATGACGTCCAGATGGCTCTCTGTGAAAGAATGTCGCAACCAGGATTAAATTCATCTGGCTCCACTAGTGGCATTAAACACAGCCTCAGTCAACAACAGTTACACTTTACTGTGAGCAATTCTGTTCGATTTGAAGTTATTTCAAAAGATACACTCCTGCTGTTTTCAAAGGGCATATATGACCCTGTCAACAATACACAAAAGCACAGTAGGATCATGTCTGTGAAGGTTCTCAGTCATCCAGGTCACCGTAGTCTAAGGAGCTTGGAAAGAAAAGCGCCTGGACTTCTTTAAGTTTCTTGAAACGTAAAACTTCAAGAAACTTAAAGAAGTCCAGGCGCTTTTCTTTCCAAGCTCTTTAGACCACAGCAGCATCAGATACAGCAGAGAAAATTAGCATTTTTATCTCCAATGAAGAGGAAGTGTCAGTCTACAGCTTTTTCTGTTGTAACACTCTCAAGGTTTTGTAATTTGCCCAGCTAAAACACTGTGTCTCATATTTTACACTGTACAGTTTGAAAAGTGGAGTTTTATGGTTTCACGGTTTCTTCCACTTCCTCTTTTGGGGAGTTTGAGAAGTGTAGTTCTGACACCAGCCTCTGTTTTTCAGTTGTTAAGCAAACGACAACTCCTACACATTTGGCACATCCTGCTCCGTAGACAGGATTTAATTGTGAGAGAGTTCAGAGTGACAGCTTTATTTGGCCCTGAATTCTAAAGAGATAATAAAGGTTTGTCTTAAAACTTTTATGTGTTTTCCACGAACTTAGAAAGCATGTAATGTATAAGACATTGTGTACTATTTAAAACAGGAGTCAGTTTTTTTGCGATACCAAGGCATGCGTGTTAAATGTAATATTACTTTGCCCTGTGGTCTTTGCAGACAGTTGAATTGATGCATGAGTGTTCAGGGAGTCCATTATTCTCAGAAGTCATTTATAGATAATGATCGTAAAAGGTTTAATGTTTTCAGGTGCAGTAGTTCACTGTGTTGGGCACATCTTAGAGAGGAAGCTCACTAATGGACCATAAGTGTAGACAGTGTAATTCCCCTGATGAAGTATGTCTGATTATAGCAATATAGACTGACTATACTACCGTCACTTATTGCAGCATATAGTTTTTTGTCTTCTGGAAATGTCTTTCGTGGAAATGAACAGCTTAACAATAATCTCTAAAGACTGGGATGTGTTTTCTGTGAAAAAGTCAGTAAGCAAAACAAATGTTACCATTGAGCCATTGTACACGCACCAGAGATGTATATCCTGCAGACGGTGTCGGCAGGAAACACCCACTCATTTTTCCTCTCTGTACGTTCTCCTTAACCTCAAATGTCAGAAAACATGCAACAACAAAAAAACTGTCTACCCTTGCATTATAGTGCCACACTGAATGATTCACCAACTACAAAAACAAAACAACTTCAGGATCTCAGGAGATAATCATCCTCAGAGATAATCATCCTCAGACAGCCTTTATGTCACTAAGTCTCGTGCTGCTCTGTTTAAGGCGTTCAGGAGAAATAACACAGAAAACACTCCTGCATAGCTGTTCGTGGAAATCCTATAATCTCCAATGATCAATGGATCAATGAACTTTAAAACTTGCAGTGTGCTGTGGTGAACCTTTCGCTGACCTTCCAGCGGAGTTACGAGAAAATAAATCTGCTGTCATGTTTTGAACGAATCTTTTGATAAATACACACGGGCAGAAAACAGAGATAAGGTTCGTTGATGTGTGAAGTTGAAGAGAAGTGACAACTCAGAAAACTAAACAGGGAAAAAAAACACTTGGGTGAACTCACATTTCCACCAATTTACTGCATGTGGAAAAATGTCACTAAAAGTAAAAGATTACTTTCAAAAATAAAGCCACGAATATGTACACAGTTCAGCCACAATATAAATAAAGAAAACACTGAAAGGTGAAGCGAAACATAGTACGGTCCTGGCGTTTATATGGACGTTATTTTAACATGTGCCACCCAAACCAAGTGTATCCTGTGTTAATGGCACCTTACATGAACATGTGCCCCCCTTTCCCTACCAGGACACGGCGTACATGCAAGCTTTACTAAACAAACTGGCCAAGAACAGTTCGAGGAGCACAGAGTCCTTGCTGTGCATCCCACAGGACCCAGAAGCCCTTCTCCCAGTGTTGTATGTTAGGCATGGAAAAACACCACTAAAGGGAGTTGCACAATAAAAAGGCCGTTCATTTTTCTGTCATGGCTCATCTGTGTGTAGTTAGTAGTTTTTATGATTCACCTCATTTAAAGTGCTGAATGAATCAGATGCCTCCATGCTATGCCATGGTTATAGATCTTTGTACGATTATCTTTGTCGCTGCACTAATGCAACCTTTTGGCTAAAAAACAGAAATACAGCAAAGCTTCACGCACCTTTGGTAAATTGTGCTCTCGTGCTGTTGCCAACTCTACAGCCCAAAATGATTCATTTGTTTCCAAAAAAGCAAGATGAGAGCATTAATCAAGCTCAAGCCTATAAATGTATTCCATGGAGGATGGGTGTGTTAGATTTCTCATAAAGACTTAAATAAAGTGAACCAAAAAGTCTGCAAATGACTCACTATTGCTTGTAAAGGCTAACAGCTGTAAGCAAGTTATGAAGCTGAAGGAAACAGAATATCATCAGTGAGAGCATCACTGAATCACTTCAGAGCAAAATGTAAGTGAATGAATCAACCTGAGGCAATAAGGTTGCATGTGTTGTGTTACTGCTAGCTTACCCTTGAAGGGGATGGCTACGGTGAAAGGTCAGGTCAGGTTCAGATCAAATGTTAGGATTCGGCTTCATGAAATGACTGTAAGTGTGAAGTCCTCTGAAATGATGATAACACAAAACTGTAAGTGCAGAAATTTGTTAAACAATAATGTCTGTGGCAAACGTCAGTACACATTAAGCCACTTCCATACTTAAACCTGTTAAAATCAGTGCTTTTGTATTAAGAACAGATCAAATGAGTTCGTGTATTGTAAATTGTGGGAGTCATAGCTTTAGACTCATGCAGATCTAGCTCAAGCTATGATCAGTGTTACTGACACAGGCTGTGTTTTTAACGGAAACACTCTGAGCAACCTCACACTACACAACACGCTTTCCAATTCCTGAAAAGCAAGCAACCGGGCGGCGAACACTGCGGTGCATTAGGTAACTAAAGAAGCAGCTGTTTTCTGTAGAAGTTAAAGAAGCACAAATATTGAATACAAACATGAAAGAAGCTGCACATACGATGTCAGTTTTGTATTAATAGTTCATTTTCTCCAACTAAAAAAAACCCAAAACAAATATTGCAGGTTTAACAGGCGCCAATGAGATTGATATTGAGCTTCTCTTCTTACTCTAGGAAGGAAAGTAATTACGCATATTTTCCAAAAATTTTAATTCCTTCAGAGACTGTAATCGATCTGTAAATGATCTCTGAAAGCCCCGTTTTCTCTGCACTGTCTGCTCTAAAGTTTCAGAATAATCTGCAGTGAAACAGGATCAGGAAGACAGAGTTAGGGGAGTCCACTAGGACAACACGATAGGCAGTAATGGGTTGTAGAGTGTAGAAATCCATTATGTGGTCTGTTTCCTGAATGAAGCAGCCATCATCAACCATCTTACATGCAACCTATGTGTGTCTTACATGCCTTATTTACAACAGATGGCCTGGATCCAGGTACATGAAGACTGTCAGAACAAAGAAGCGAGATCCACAAAAAACAATTTGAGCAAAATAAAACCAAAGAAAATCTCCAAAACAAAATACGGGTGGCCTAAATAAAGGATAACTGCATCTCCGGTCAAACCAGAGCAAATGATGCCATGTGCCTCCTCATCTCCTCTGTCTTTCATCACTACCATGACCCAGAAATCAATCTAAATATGCCATGCTGAAGGATGTCTCAATTCCTAAAATGCATCTGGCAGAGAGGAGAGAGGAGGCTTGTCGGACAAGTTATATTCGAGGGTGAACAGGTGTTTCATCCTCTGCTAAAGTGCTTTTACCCATGACGCATGAAAGACGTGCGTGACACGGCTGGAATATACAAACCATGGCATTGGTGGTGGTGGTGGGGGTGGGGGAAGGGGGGTGTGTGTGTGTGTCTGTAAATAAAGGAGTCTCTGCATTCATTCAGATTGTCTAAGCGTCTAAGCAAAAATACCTCATTTTGTTATATGCCTGTTGCCTTGGCTCCACTCTCTTTGCATCTCTGCTGGGTAGGATTAAGACTTGAGGAGAGGTGGTTAGGGAAGGAACTGAGGATTGAGAAAGCTGCATGCAGGCAAGCTAAAACCATACTGAGAAGTCCGAGGGCTGTCAAAATATCAAAGTAAAATAGGCTGGATGTGAAACCATCAGCTGAAATATAATAATAATAGTCTGGTACTTGTCTGGTAACAGTGCCCTCCAAAGCTTTCTGCGTATAATTGTGAAATGTTTAAAATCCATCGATTTTTTTACCTGCTTTAAAAGATGCAGTATTTGGTTAAAAGGTAAATATCTCCATGGCTAAAAAAGAGACGAGGTTCTGTTTCATTCAGTATTTGTCATTACAATTTGCAAGGCTGTGGGTGGTGATAGGTGAATGCAACTGCACATGTACGGCACTTTGGTGGCTAGATTTATATACAGTACATATATGATACATTATATGTCTTTATCACGCCTTCCCTGCAGCTCCCAGGTTCTCTGTTCTCCTAAATAATCCCCCATGATGCTTTCCCTCTATGTCTGGCCTGCTCTTTAAGCACAGACAGATCCATTAATATGCTCCTGTTTAAGGAGAGCCTGACATGTCATCAGTTTTGGCCCCACAGCCTGTAGTGCTTTGAGTGGACGGCTCGTGATTTGTGTTTGTCTCTGCGGGGCTTAAAGCCTGCCGAGAGCACCATAAGAGGCAGGGTGGCATGCAGGGACCAGAAGCATGAGCGAGGGTGGTAATGTGGCGTGAGACAACAATAGCGAGGAAGGTAGCAGAGCACACGAGTCTGTTTGAAATGTTTCTGGCAGTGCCGCGTGATGAATTAAGGGTACCATAACTTTGCATTGAGCACAAGAAGCATTTGTCATTGTGTTTGTTAGTGTGTTTAATGCCAAGATTCATTTTTGTTTGAAACATTAAATCAAATAAGAAATTACTGCCAGCATGAGACCTTTTCCTAGGTCAGAAGCCAAAATAGTTAAAGGTGTTGTTGTATTTTCTTTATCGTTCCTACAAACATCTTTCTCTATGATTCTCCAGAGCTTTTAAAATGTATCTGCCACCAAATTGTGCTGACATCTGTACACCCGGGCCCTTTTCCACACGCACACATGATACATAAATCTTGAGTTTACTAAATTCAAACTGTTTGTTTGAATTTAGTAATCTTCAATTTTTCAGTGTGTATTTCAGTGTAACCTTTGATGTCTAGGTAACAAAAGCCAATTTTAAGACTAGTAATGTACGTGATCTACGCTGGCAATCACAAAGCAGTTAACAGCCGCTTCACGCAGTGATGAATTAAAACAAATTAATTCTCAACTAACAAAGCAAACATTCAAAACTCTGTGAATACTTCCAGATGAGTTTATTAAATAACCGCTCCCCAATTTTTCAAAGTTTTATTACCGCTCTTGATGCTGCAGTAACTTCCTGCTTACATGCTTTGGGTGACTATTTTTCAAGTTTGCTGGCATTTCATTTACACACAGTCGACATTGATAATTTTATTGAGTTCCAACTCCATCTTGGAAGCTACTGTTTTTTACTAAAGCTGGAGTTTTTTAAATTTTTTATTTTACTACCCGTTGCTACTAATGTAGTAACAAGGAGGAGAGAAACTTACTAATAAAGTGGTGGCAGCAGGTAAATTGTGAAATTTTGCAGTCTACGCCTGCAAAAAAGGAAACGTGTTGTTGTGTGAAAGGAAGTTGAGGACACACTAGCTCAGATGTGTTTTCGTAAAATCCCTCCGTGTCTTATCTGCCATTTATTAAGCCTGTGAAATCCGCTAGAATCTGCCAGCATCAGTTGTGCAATTCAAGAAAGTTTAGACGACTTCAAATTGCATGCTTACTTCCTAAAAAGTCAAAAACATCTGGAGAGTATTTCATTCCACGCTCAACTGTAACTGCTACTGACACATGCAGGATGACGGCTCTCTTCCAGGATTTTGATTTTGTTATACGGTTGAGCTCAACGCCTTCGGTAAAATCACATGATAAGTGCTGTTATTTTGGGTGTGGTTGTTCTCTTATTCTCTGTTGTCTTTTTTTTAATTGTTTGTCATCGGCATACCCAGACATCTTTAGGTGAAATATCATGTTTGGTTGATTTTAGCCAGCTGATAAGTGTGCGAAGCATGCAGCCATGCTTGTGACTGGTCCCTGCACTGGGTCTGGACTCTCCCTCAGGCCTCTCTCATGTTTCTTGCTTATTAGTTTTCAGTCCAGTCCCTAGCAACATGGAAACATTTACACCAATGTAGAAAAGCAGTCAATCAGCAGAAGCCATTAATTAAGAGAATGTTTGTTGGATATTTCGTGGAGGAAATGGAGAATTGTTGATAGAGAATGGGAGTGAGGTGACAAAGATGCTTTGCCAGCTGCTGCTTCTCTCTCTGCCCTGGCTTTGTAAGCAGCCAGCTGCTGCTGTTGTCTGGCCTGCTTTTCTCCAGTCTGTCATACCATAAAGGTCGATACAGGAAAAAGATGTGGTTTTAACATGCTGCCTTATGTGGGTCTGTTTTCGGAACACTTTGTAAATTTGAAACTTAAAGATGCGCTTACACCGAGTGTGATGATGCTGACATTTGTTAAAGCCTTGCACAGCAAGATAAACTGCCATCTCCTTTGACACTGATGCTGAACACGCAGTTGAGTTTTCATCTGGCTTTAGCAACAAAGTGCCGACGACTCTGCTCTATTTGCTGGAGGAAGCTTCGAATGGTCTCCATCCAGTTGAGACAACGTTTATTCTTTAATATCTTTAATCGTGTGCCAAAAACTTTCCGCTGTCAAGAAGTTTCCTCTCAAAAATTCGTATTAATATTTTTAAAAGTACATTGTTACCATTTAATAACTTATTACTGTTTGTCTTCTTCTCCATACCTTTGTCTTCATCATTCTGGTACAAGCTCATCTTGGTTTCATCCGTTCAAAGATTATTTTAGAGAACTGTGTCGGCTCTTTTAGATGTTTTCTGGCAAAGTCTAATCTGAGCTTCCTGGTGTTGAGTGTAACCCAGGGGTGGGCAATCTCAGTCCACATGTCCTCCTCAACATGTCCTGAAGTTCTCCAGAGGCCTGGTAACGAACTAATCATGTGATTCAGGTGTGTTGACCCAAGGTGAGATCTAAAACCTGCAGGGACACCGGCCCTCGTGGACTGAGATTGCCCACCCCTGGTGTAACCAGTGGTTTGCACCTTGTTGTAAACTCTCTGTATTTCCATTCATGAAGGCTCTCTTTATAATAAAGTTTGACAATGATACATCTGCCTCCTCAAGAGAGTTCTTGGCTCGGTTAGATGCTATGAAGTTGTTTTTCTTAACCTTGGAAATAATTCTGTCATCACGCACTTCAGTTGTCTTCTGTGGTCTTTCAGGTCTTTTGGTGTTGGTGAGCTGATCGGTGTAAAATTTTAACAATACACCAGACTATTTGGGGTTGTCAGCCTAATGATGACCTCCCGCACAACAGTGAACAGCTATGACATACAAATTCAGTACTTTGAAGGGAACAGGTCTTACCTGGCCATAAAACTGCTTTGATTGTCTCATTAATTCTGAACTTCTGAGAATGCAGAACTAGATATAAAAATGCCAGATTTCTTTTTTTTTTTTTTCTTTTCCGCCTGTCCCATTTGGTTCTTTAGCCGTCAGAATTGTTGTCTGAAGACCAACAAGGATACCCAATGGATTTATTTTGCCAAATGGATCATCATGGCATTGCCGTATTGGTCCATTTGATCGACCTTTGTTTTTATTATTTATTTTATTTTCAGTTGTTACAGACGGGACAGACATGAGTGAGGGATAGGAAAGGGAGAAAGAAAGAGGAAGGAAAAGAAAAACAAAAGGGGAGAGGGACAGTGAGAAAGGGGGGAAGAAAAAATATCTCCGGGATCACCTGTTGAGAGAAAAAGAATAGAAAACAAGCAAAAAAACAAAACAAAGCAACATACTATACACAACACCATCGCATTAATCTAGCTAAGTGTAAACAGCAGTAAATACTAAATATTGAATGTTGTTGTGCAGCACGCAGGACAGACAGCGCACAATGTGCTTTGAAGTAGCAGCCAAGAAAGGTGTGATTTAAGTCTACGAACAGTGAACACCCATGTGCACACCTGTGTGGATCGGCGCGCTTGTATTCAAATGGTTTCCCCATGTAATGGTCTGCTAGAGGATGTAGAGAGCCATAGCCCTGTCCCTCAGGGCATGAAGCAGGCATGGAGGAGATCCAGGCCCCAGACATCCAGAGGCCCCAGAGTGCAAGAGCCCAAGGAGGACCACCGGAGGGGCAGATTTCTATTTGAATTAAGTTGAAATTTTGCACTTCAAACACATCTTGATTGTTTAATTTACAATTCTCTCTAACTCTTGACCTTGGCCTTGTGGAAGAGACGGTACAGAAACGTTTACACTTGTAAGCTGGAAATCACAGGAATTGCATCTAACCTTGACGCTCTCTCTGTCTTTTCTTTACAGATTGCAGGCTTTATCAATGCGATCCATCCATTTTGCGGTGACAAAGAGAACCTGATAGCTTTCAGATTCTATGCGGTCAACCCCATCGTTGATCCTTGGGTCTTTATCATCTGCCGCAAGTCCGTGTTTCGCCACCTTTGCTCTCTGCTGAGCTTCCGCTTCAGTAAAGGAGCCGTAAAGACGACAGCACACTGCGCTCTGTCTTTACCCCTTGACAATGTCATACAACGCAATCCACCAGACACGTCAGTTCCACCAACCAACATGTATTCCAATTTACCTCGATGACCCACAAAAACCCATGGCAGTGCAAGGTAATGGCCTGGAGGCTGGAGGACATTTCTATATGGAAAAAAACATTTAAGGAAAACTCTAAAATGAAATGAATGTATGAATCCAAAATTCCTGCACCTAGTATTTGAAGGCACAAAGACAAGACTGTCACAATTTAAATCTACGCGCTGCCGTTAAAATTTCTCCCTTAACTTTGGAAAAAATGACTGCACTAACTGTTAACTTTCCACTGATGGACGGAAGTTATTTGAACATTGCAAGGGGAGTTGTGCCATTAAAACAGCACTGTGACTTGGGACTAAGGAACACTTACAGTCATGTCAGGCCCAAGGATGACATACTGTAAAATCTGAATATATGCAGTTGAGGAAAGCTGTATGGAAATGTATGAATGTATAGTTTGTTTGTTTTTTTATCTCGATCAGTCGGCCCTTTCTTTAAGGCACAGTAAGTCAGTAAGTCTGTTAATGCATTATCTGTGTCTAAAGCATGGATGACATGAGATTTAGCTCACGCAACGGGCCTGCTTACACAGTTTATTTGGATGACATATGTGTGTAACAGATATACATGATTATTATTGAACTGTCCACTGCCCATAACCCAGAATAGCCTTAACAAGTCTGCCACCATGGATATCCCCATATGGAAATTGAATTAACTTACAGGAAATGTTTATATTTTGTATGTCTTGAAAGACTTGTGTGTCTCATACTACAACTTATGTACTGAAAATGTATTTGCGTGTCATGAAACATGAATTAAAAAACATATGAATTAAAATTTAATCAAGTAAAATTTATTATGCATAAGAATAAATATAGAACTAAATCACAGTGTGATAGAACTTTCTGTATATTAGGAAACATTTACTAATGGAGACAATGGGGCTGGAAATTTATTTTCCATATGGGGTGATCCAAGCTAAATGCTAATGATGTCAATGTTTGTTGTATGTGCAACATATGCTAATGTGTAGCAGATCCAGTGCAATGCTAATTACTAATGTGTCAGTGGTTATTATGAACGAGCATGAGTGAATCCAGTGAAGAACCCAAATTTGGTACATCAAGCACTTGATATGGACACAAGTACTGGGCCACCTAAAGGAGCTGCTCAGGAATGGAAACACATACCATGAAGCTCCCAGGGCACTGTTCTCAAGCTGATGTTAACTCTGAAGTTACTGAGTCAGCAGAGAGTTACAGAGAATTACCGACCTCGCTCGGTACCTTTACGTGGCCTGCTTCTTCATGACTGAGTTGCTGCGGTTACTTAATGTTTCCACTTGCAGTAAAATCACTTGCAGTTGATTTTTTGGAATATCTAAGAAGGAAGAATTCTACAAACTTAATTGCTGCAGTGATGGTGTCCTATTACAGTACCTTTACTTGAATTCAGTGAGCTCTTTAGGACAACCTGCTTTCTCACAAGTGTTTGCAAAGGCAGACTTCGTGGCTAGGTGATTGATTTTGTAAACTTGTGGCAATGGAATAGAAAGCACCTGAATTTGAAGATTAACAAATGAAGCCTATTTTGTTTTTTTTGTCTATATAGTGTATTTTTATTTAAGACCAAAAATCTCAAACACGGGTTGGCACTAGACCAAAAGGTCAGTAGGTTTTTCTCAATTTTACAGAAAGGTCCCAAGGGGTCAAGCCTACATTTTTCTGCTCTGCATTGTGTTGACCAGACTCTGCTGGTGGCTTCAGAGACTTTCTCAGGCATCGCCCACGTTGTATTTACTTTCATATAAAGAAGCAGTAGGCAACAAAGTAGAGAGCACCTTATCTCGACTGAGGGATAAACATAGACTGTCCGTCTCAAGCATAACAACTTCCTGCGGAGGGGAGCCCTCAGTATGGGAGTAACAATAAAATCTGTAAACACGTGTAATGTCCCTTTTCTCCAAGAAAGTGTAAATGCTTCTACAGTTTATATCAGAGTCCCCTGAAATATCCTTTCTGCATTTAAAAAAAATCACATTGTTGTCAATACTTATGTATCAACTGTTCCAAGAGCAAAACCACTGTGACTGAAAAAATGGATTTCAGAAACGTAAACCTTTTACTTCTTCAGGAGTTAAGATTGCTTGACTCATAACACTGACTATTTTGTGTTTCATGTGTTTGTGGTTGTATGTGTGTGTTTTCTAAAAGACATCCTCTTCCTTTTACACCCATAAGGTTTAAGTGAATGTGAAAAAGTAATACATAAATGTTTATGTATATATGTTGGTACAGTAGAAGCTTTTCATAATTGTGCTCTGTTGGGGGGAAATTGTCGTAAAAATGGCCTATTCCTTTTACCACTTACTTTAGCATTTAAACAGTAATGTGAAGGTAAACCTGCTTTTTTTTGCAAGTCTAATAATAATGTTTTATGTTGAGAAACGAAAGGGATTAGTATAAGTTGTTGCTATTCCAAACCATCTCTGAGAGTTGGGTTACTTCTTTTTCAGAGAGGGTTTCATTCCTGTGGGAGTCCTGTTCATAATGTCACTGTATTGCTTGAACATTGCATTCTCCTTTTCTTCCTCCTTTTCATGGATCTCTAAACTACCTATGATGATTGTGAATGTCATTTTAAGAGCTTTTTGCTTTTAAAAATTCTGTGCTGCTGCAAAATGCACTGTGAGAATTAGACTTTTAACTTTAAAGCTGTAACTGTATCCCTGTGCTGTAAAGCTGTGTGTTTTAATGATTATGTAAGTTTGATTTATGCAAGTGCAAATGTATGAGTACGACAAAAATTCAGATTTTTTTTTTCTTCAAAACATTTTGTTTTCAATCCATATTCACGTTTTGATTTCACTTATGCTCAGTCATGCATGTCTCGATGTTAGACACATTACCACCCACACATTTTGCTTTGAGGATGTAGTGTTTAATCATCAAGCTGTAAATCTGTTGAATTGAATGAAAGAATATCATTCATTCTATCATTAACATTTCATTCATATAAAATAAAATCTCATTACAGTTACAATCTTGTCAAAAACTCTTTTGTCCATGTAAAAACAAAGCAAAAGTGAACATCCTTACTTGCACTGTTTGTCTTCTATGAGACCCGATGTTTGAAGAACATGACATGACATTTAAGCCCTCATGCAGTATATATATATATGTGTGTGTTTATGTTCATTTATCTTTTTTTTTTTGTGGCAAGTAAAAGTTGTCATAAAAGTGTTGCAACAGTACAACGCACTTTTTGATTTTTATGTTAACCATATTAGAGGGAATATAACATGGAGGTCTTTGAGAAAGATGTGATCTTAATTTTTTTTTTTTTTAAAGTATGAATGCTTTATAGGTTTATTCAGATGCATCACACATCACACTTGCTGATTTGAAATTTCAGTGAGATCACTCCAGATGCCGATGATGTGGTAAGAAAGTTTCTTAAAAAGTGAAATGCTGCACAAATTTCTGAAATAACAAGTAATCTGACATGATTCAGAGTGAAAGAGATGAAAATGAGGAACGTTTAAGAAAAAAAGAAAAGAAAGTGCCATATTAGCAGTGAATGACTCAGCAGTCGCATGATGGCAGCTGATTTTGTAAGTGTCATGTATTAATACTGGTTTACTGTTTTTAGAAACTCTTTATTTGTAGTTGATGAGTTTTTACTGTCATACTTTAAGAGTTGGGGGAGCAGCTGAACAGTTACTGGTACTGCAGCTTCACCTTGTGGTTACTTAGTGTAAACATCCCAAGATGGACAGATTATATTCCCAAGTGTTTCTTGTTTTCTCAGGCAGCCACACTTCACCACTAATTGAGTGTGGCAGAAAAGGGTTGTGTTGCAAGTCACGTTCATTCTTTTCTTTGATTGGCATCTTTTATGCTGTCCTTATATCCAGCATTTATTGTATCATTTTGTTAGCATATACTTAGTCACACGCCTAAGTGACAGTTTCAAAAATTCAGGAAATTCAAAATACAAGAGAACTTCCGTTACAGTAATAACACTCGGGATAGTGCCAAATTTGTTGTAAAAAGGATTTTTTCACTTCTGATATAAACACACTTATAATAGGTTATCTAAACCCAATGTGAACTGAGTATCATTTTAACTTTTTAAACACACACAAAACAAAGTTTGTGATGTGAAATCAAGATTTACTTGTTATCTCAGTTCATACAGTCATGCTATATTATAGATATTTTACAGATCCCAGTGGTTGAAGGGGAACCACTCAAATGTTGCTACACAAAACAGTGACTTTATTTTCAGTGACTTCTGAGCATAAATGAGAATTTTTTAAAAACAGCTGCATCACTGTGGTTTGAGATATACTGAAACCCGACCACAGAAACTCTATGAATAATTTTGTGCTTCAAAAAGTTTGATTACGATGGCTTCGTGGGGCTGCAGTCTGAGACTGTAGAGAGATGTGGACCCAAAACGATCCATCCCTGTGCTGGCTACAAACAGCCCGGCATCAGGCAAGCTCGAGGCCCAGGCAGGATCCAGGCTTTGAGGCTGAAACCCGAAGTTGAGCAGAACAAGGAAGTGGACACAACCCCAGGAGCGCAGAAAGGCAAGAATTGGGGGAGATAAAGGAGAGGAAAGAGAGGAGTTTGAGGATGACGAGGTGTTGAAAGGGAGGAAGGTGAAACTGCCATACTGAAGCGCTTCTTCTCTGGCTTTGGAGAAGCTGAGGGAGGAGAAGAGCTGAAGGGCTGCACGGTTCATTTTGCCCTTTTCCTGAGGAAGAGGGGAGGATAGCGACAAATGTGAGAAAAATAAATACAATATACCCCAAATACTGCAACAGCTTTGCAAGAGTTCCAACTTCATTTGTGAAAAAAAAGTCAAAGAACAAATCTTATTGAGACATTTTTAGAGCACAAGCTAGCTTCATACTGAGTGTTTGGTATCTAGTAGCTCGTCCATCTCTCTGTGAGACATGCACATTTTCAGTGACGTATAATACAAGCTGCAATGTTTCAGATGACATCGTTAGCGGTTAAAATCATTCAACAATCAATTTAAAGTCTCAAACAAGGCTTTACCTTTGTTTTCTCCATGTCTTTATCATACTGGATTGCTGGTGATCCTGGCAGAGTCATAATCAACACCAGGAGTAACTTCTTCAGTTCCTGAGATGCGTTGCCTCCAACCTGTTAAAACAATGGAGAGAGTGACCATATAACAACTAACTTTCCAAACCAAAGCTGAAAAAATAAATATGTAATGAAAAGTAGTGCATAAGAGCTGCGGTTTTTAGTATCTTTGTCGCATCTTTGCCGTCTGATGCTTGTAAACTGTCACATAGAAAGTTGACTAAGGCTACGTTCACACTGCAGGTCTCAATGCTCAACTGCGATTTTTTGATCAAATCCGATTTTTTGTCTGCTTGTTCACACTACAAATAAAATGTGACAGCAAATGCCCTCTAGTGTGAAACCTCAAAGCGGCCCGCATGCGCAAAAGAAGACATCACACACACAACGCACTGTTTCGATCCAGACCAAACAGTATTGTTTGACTGATGGCCCTTAATATAAAGACTTGTTTTGGTCTTTACGTTTCCCAATTTTGCTTTAAGTTATAAAGTTATTTTGTTATTTACATATGGCCTAATAATGATCCTTATTGCTGTTTTAGAGGAGCGGTGCTTCAAAGGATAGTTGCAGACTCCTGTCAGAATCTGCAGATTATACAGTACAAATAAAATGTTCACGTTTCTCCAACATTGTCTTCCCAACAGTTTCACTGGATGGCCAGGAAGCGTTCGCGATGTCTTCTCCGGCGCTGATAATTGGCGTCTGTCTTGTGTCAGTGACGTAAAAGACGGATTTAATGCGACATGACCATTCAAACAGCAGTCGCTTTCTAAAACATCAGATATGTATCGGATTCAGTACCACATATGAAAGTGACCCAGATTGGATTTGAAAATATTGGATTTGTGCCGTTCACACTGTCATACCAAGATCGGATATGGGTCGCATAGGGTCAAAAAAGTCGGATTTGATGCGCTTTCGCCTGCAGTGTGAACATAGCCTAAAAGAACGTTAGGGTTGAGCTGTTCAGTCAGAAACAGATAATACCACTAGATTGAGCAATATGCACATTAGCTTTTCTGACATTTAATAACACAAATAACAGGTTTGCTTATAATGGAAAAAATGACTTGATGCAGTCAATTAAAATAACTATACAAGGATTTTAGGAAAATTTGCAAAATCTGTAAAATAAGCATTTTTCTATCAAAATATACAAGAATCTTATAGAGAAATCTTACCATCCAGCTGGGCCATATATTATCTCCTCTTGTTTGTAGGTGTCTCTCTACAGCACCAGCCACTTCCTGTGCAAACAGTGGGTGATGTGAACGAGGGAGAATGGACCTCATGACCACATCCACCAGTGTAACGTTGACCTGACCGGAGCCATTTAATGGACGCAGAACATCTGCCGTCTGTCTTACCACGACAATCCTGAAATTAAACATTTTTTTTCCAGCAATCCTTGAGCTTCCTTTATAACATAAAAAAAACTCTGTATTTACATGCATAACAACACCTTTCCTCTTCCGGACTACTGAATTCCCCAAAGACACGTCTCCACTCCAGCAGAGTCTGAAAAGTACACATTTAATTGGGAAAACTGAGCCTATGGTAACACGACTTGTAGCTAAATTCAAAACTAGTCAATATCATTTTACCTTTTCTGAATATGCTGCATCAGTGTCACAGATAACAAAACCTGCCACACCTTTTTCCAACCAGAAGTGGAGTGCACGCTGTGGAAAGAATATCCATTTCATATTTTATGAACTCCTGACTGAGTGCATGATCAGAAAGCAGGTTTTACCTGTGTGGTAGCTGAGAGGTTTCCAGTTACATCCTGAAGTGCCAACAGATCCCGTTTACACAAGTCAAGCACAATTTTGAGACCTACAGGACCAGCATGAAGCCTGTTAATCAGTAATAAAAGGCCCATAAAACCACGTCTGAATGCCATTTGCAAATAAAGAAAAAAAAAAAAAAAGTTCTTTACTCACCTGCTTTGTGGCTCTCACTGAGCAGATGTTGCATCCAAGCCAGTGGAGCAAAGTTTTTATCAGCGGCAGTGAGGTTTAAAGGAAAGACCTCAACATCAAACACACCCTTCAGGATTAGAGCCCCTATACTCAAAGACCTGAGGTAGGGAAGCTGCTCATGCATTGCTTAAGAAAATACATATCAGAAAGGGTTACTTATTTTTAATCAGAATGCCATGATATTCAGTTTCCTCATGTGATGGGTTTGCATTCATGTTTATGTCAGTAGAGCTGTTATTTATCATTTATATTGAAGAACATGTTGCACACAGATGCTCATGTGGGATTAGAAAAATTCTATTTTCAAAGCAAAAGCAACAGCACTTTCTCTGACTCTCATAACTTGATACAATCATGTGGTAGCTAACAGTATTAATCACACAGTCAGATTAAGTAGTTATCAGCACAGAGAAGAACCCAGTGCAGCTTTTGGCCTCACAGTAATAGTGAAACTGTTTAACTAAAAGCAATAAGTGGTGCAAATACAGCCACACTTGCACATTGCATTTTTGGGTACACTAACATTTGTGTGGTTTTAAAAGCCGTTATTGGCCCTACCAACATACATGCGATGGACAAAATAATGGAAAAAATGGTTTTAATGAAAACTGATGACTGCAGCGTGTTGTGTTCGTGTTGTCGTGACTGCCAGGAAGCAGGTAGTTAAGTGATGGTGAATGAGGTTCATCTAAGGCTGTGCACGCTGCAAATTTTGATATAGATCAGATACCATGTAATTACGGGGCCAATGCCTTTAACTTATAAAGGCAGCTTGTGCATCATGACTGAGATGAATCATCAATTTGTAAATTCTGAACTAATTTTGATCAGTCACTGTGGTTTTCACTTTCCAAAATAATCAGTCAAAGCAAAACATTTTTCAGTTTCTCATGTATTTTGAAAATGGGGAACTGGAATGTAAATGTGTCCGTCTTTAAAGCACTTTGGGCCAGGCTATACAAAGATTCAGACATTTTTGTAGTGCATGTTTGAAGTCCCCCCCCCCCCTTCATTTTCAAAAAACAAACATAAATAAATAATTGACCACAATTTAGTGGTCTAAAATTGAACTAAAAGGATCGAAACAAAGTATCTATCTTATCGTGCTAATATCGATCCAATATTAGCGTCGGAATAGAATCTATCGATATTTGAATTGATCCGCCCACCTCTAAATTCTCCATCATGTCAATTTTTTAAGCATAGAAATATTAAACCCAAATTTCAGCATTTTATTTTATTGTCCTACCGCACATGCCCTCTGAACCCTCGGTCTGCGCCTCCGTCCACTGGTCGGCCTGCAGCTGATAGAACACAGACTCCTGCCACCATTTCAAGGGCGTCGCAACCGGCCGGGGGCTCTTTATTATGATGGCGATAGAAGTGGCAAGTATGGTGACCCAGGCGAGCCAGAACAGCAGCACCAGGTAACAGCGCACTTTCCTCCAGCCAGGCCCATCAGCTGCCTCTAGCTCCTCTCTCGTCATTGGCCTCCACAGAGAGTCGGACTCCGGAATGAGCAGAAGGCATGTCTCTGAGGCTCCCGACGGCACACTGCCATAACACACATGCCCTGCGTTCACGGGCATCTCACGCTGCTGCAGGTGGGTGACAACCCGTTAGATTAAGGGGATTATTTTAACTTTAAATGAACATTTAGACACTCAAGCCGAAGCACGCAAAAGCTGTCCAACTGTCGCTTAAGTTTTCTTTGGACTCGCTAAGTTCGTCTCTTTCAGTAACTCGCTGTTTCAACGCGACACTGAGCACAATCACAAGGCAGCTTTGTAATGAGCTGCACCTACCTGCCTGACTCAGGTTCAACAATTAACCTGACACGCAGTCCTGTTGTCCCACTTTCTTACAGTGGTGGCGCAGTGAGGGACAACGAGTGTCCTTGTTCTCTTAAACAAGATTAAGCGTTTGGAGAGGGGGGCAGCACAGGAAGGACTATTCAAGATTTAATTTACTGATTATTTCACATCATTCTAGTTTGTCTTTTTTCAACACTTTTATTCCCTCGTGTACTCTGTGCTACTAATTGCTCGTGGGCATGTTTCCTCTTGTCCTTAGCTGCCCCTTAAATTAATTTCACTGGCAGTGATGGAAGGCAGAATTAACAGCTCTGAGTCAGCGCATGCAGCTCTGATGAGCTAAAACTAAAATTAGTTGAATTCTGGAAAATTGTATTCTTGCAGCACAAATTCACAACAATGGTCACTTAAAGGCACTTTACTATAGTCAGTGTTGGGGAGTAACGGAATACATGTACCGCCGTTACGTATTTAAAATACAAGATATGAGTAACTGTATTCCGTTACAGTTACCGTTTAAAAAAGTGGTATTTAGAATACAGTTACTTTGTTGAAATAAATGGATTACACGGCGGTACTTCCCTATTTCATATTGTGGCTGGTCAGGACTGTTTGGGTTTTGTTTGACATCTACGTTCTGTTGTTCCAGGTGGCAGGGTTACGGTTGCCATGGTTACAGGGTGACGCTCTCTTTCTGCGTGTTTCCTGGGTGAGAGAGCCCTTTTTGTTGTTGTTGTGCTAAGCTAATAGGCAGAATGCTACAGGTATAGCTCTAAAGAATGTAGCCTGATGGGCAGTGTAGTCCGTGCTGCAGGGAGAATGGACTGCCATACTCGTTATGTGTCTGTGAGCCAGGGAGGGAGAAAAAGGAAAAGCACGAGCTGTCATTGAGCAGAAACGGGAGCTGGAAGCATGTAAATATAATAATAACCACTGCAGCCAAGAAGAGAGCCTGACGAGCCCAGTTGTAAGTAAGCTATTAAGAATCGACTGTACACCGTGTTCGTGTTTTCCTCCAAAAACAATAAGTTCGGTTGGAGCAGCTTTTCAACGCCTCTCTCTGTCTCTCGCTAGCAAAGTTGACCCAGACAACAAAGTAAAGCTAGTTTTCGGCTACGAGCCCGACACAAAACCCACCGTATTAGCCAGAGGTCCCTTTACTACGGTTCGGAGCCGCGGACCTTCAGTAACAGTAATAAATCACAGCAATAGTACATTCACGTAGTTGTAAACAGCATGATAATATATTAAGTAATCCAAAGTATTCAGAATACGTTACTCTCATTGAGTAACGTAACGGAATACATTACAGAATACATTTTGGGGCATGTATTCTGTAATGGAATACATTTTAAAAGTAACCTTCCCAACACTGACTATAGTAAGGTAAAGACCCTGCATGTAATAGAGAGACAGCTCTTGGTGGCAGTGACATATTAGGGGGTTTTGGGGGCATTTTACCATTCCTCTGTTGCAGCTCAGACAGGAAACTAGTAAAAACAGAACTGATTTTCTGAACAGAAGTCTCTGCCTTTAAAATATGCTCAGATGATTTCTTTTATTTATAAGATCATATGTATAAGCCAATCCTCTTTGTTTATAGCTTCTCTGCACTAGAGGCTGTGGCCATCCCAGCCAAGCAAACACTTCTGTAAAAAGTGATATTTCTAAAAATTCCAGTGTTGCCTGTAAAAATGACAAAATCCACTGAAATTGGAAACAATTGCAGCACCTGAAGGAAACAGCTGGTGAAAGTTTCCAGCCATTGGTTCATACCCAAAGCTGCTTAACTTCCTGTCATGAGGCAACAGAGTCCTTTTAAATCAGTTTAAATGAACTTAAATGCCACAAAACTCAGTTATTACTCACATTTTATATATGGTAGTTTCTTTGTGCCTTCCTCTCAGGTGCTTTTCTTCTTCTTCTTCTGTACCTCTTCTTGTTTTTTGTTCTCTCTTGTTATGTTTGTCCAAACAAGTGTTCAAAGCTGAGGGATGCTTCCCTGAGCTGAAAATTTCCAGTGATTCGACTTGTCAGGAGTGAGGAGATGTGAAGGAGGAACAGTCCAATAAAAGCTCTGCTCTCGGAGTTAATAAAGAGGTGCCGGGCCACATCACACCCTCGCAAAATATTCTGATGAACCCGTGAATGTCAGAAGGAGACCCCTAAAGTGCCCCATTGTTAGTTTTAGAGGGGTTTTTATTTGGTTTTGGATGATGAAAACAAGAGGGGTGAAAGGAGTCTAGTTTTTGGTCTTTGCTCAAATTGAAGCTGAAGGTGGAAAATTTAACAGTTGTTTTTTTTGAAAGCCTAAGTTAGGATAACACTTATATTTTAGACTCTATATGTGAGAGATAAAATATTAAGTGTTAAAGTAAAATAATTGTGACTGTCTATAATTTGAAAGCTGTACACATGGAGCAAACTGAGCTAACTGTGCAACAGAGATCCACTGGCTAAAACTCCACTGCAATTTGAAATTCACATTGACGTAACACATCACACCCGCCCTCTAAAATGCTGTAGATCTTAGAAGTAATGAGGCAGATGTGCTAATTCCCAGAAACCTCGCATCCTCTTCATCCAGTTTGGTCCTCTAACCCCACCCCCCACCCACCCACCCACCCCCCGTCTTTCTCCTAACCTCTCCTTCATTCTTTATCCTTTTGTGTCTCTCGCTCTGGCTTTCTTCTCTGTGGCATACGCTTATGTTGATGTAACAAGTTATTGCCATCTGTGCGACCTTTGCTCCATGACAGCACCATGCAAACTGATTGTTTACCGAGAGATACTGTGGTCCATCACAAATGTCAGATCATTTGTTTTCCTCATATGCAGCTTGTATACAATATCACATGGCAATGTAAATGAGCTGCATTACACAGACGCTTCCATGATGAGCAGATAACTATCAGCGTCTGACCAGGCACTGTGTGGTTAAATAATATTAAATACTCCCTGGATAAGCAATAGAAAATTGATGGGCAGACCCACTGTCATAAAGTACAGTACTGTACACAAGTCATGAGTCACTACTCACATCTTAGCATTTTGCTAGTAAAATGCGAAGCTGGTGCAACAATTTATTGAGACACGCAAATATACAAATATTGATATAAGGCAAAAACACAGTTCATTCTAACAAGCTTGATAGTCAACATTTGCTATGACCCTCTTTTACACATTTCTTTAAGTCGTGTTCAGAAATAGTTCTGCAGACCTGAAGGACATTCAAAGCTCTTCTTTGGACCTCGACTGCCTTTTTGTTTTGTCCCGTGTCAAGATGATTTCACACTGCTTCAATAATCTTGGAGTCCATGAGGCCAGTCTATGACTGACACTCATCCACTGTGTGTTCTTCTGTCCACTGGCCATTGGCAGTGTGTTTGGGATCATTGTTGAGCTAAAAGAAAACGTTGCCAATCATACACTTTCCAGATGGTATTTCAGGGTGAATCATTATCTGATGGTAATTTTCTGTGTTCATAATTCCATCAATTTTGAAACAATCCCCAGAGCCTCCACTGTGGTTTACTAATGGTTGACAGTCACTGTTGTATCTCTCTCCTGACCCATTCTAAGCATACTGTTGTAATTTGAACCAGAAATTTCAAATTTGGATTCATCACTCTGTAAGAGCTGATTCCTTCCAGTTCTTGTGTCATTTGGCACACCTCAGCCTTTTCCTATAAATGGCTTCTTCAGGGCCAAACTTCCACTGAGGCCATTTCTGATGAGTCTTTGGCGACAGTAGATGGATTAACCCAAGTACCAAATGTGTCTCTCAGATCCTATTTCTTAAGGACGTAACTTCCAGATACTGTTCATCTGCTGTAGGTAGTTTTTCTTAGAAAGTTTTTCCATCAAATCTTTACAGAAACAGAGATCTCTATGCTAAGATATGCCAGCAAGTCTTTATGAATCACATCGTTGCTGCAAAAATACTATTTTGCCAGTCAAACTGTGGTATCTTTGTTATTTTCTATAGATTCAATTAAAGAAATACGAAGAAATTATGTGGAGTGATTTTTGTTGTTGTTTTTTTTTTTTGCCTAATGACACAATTTTAAAATTGTTTTTTGCTAAGTTCTTGTGTGTAGTGACAACACTGTTTCCCTAGGTTAGGCAACCTTTTTTATGCTTGAATGATTCATAGGTCAGTGTTAAGTGGCTTAACAAACAGCCATGAAAGAGCTGGACTGAAAAACCATGAAAATCTGCCAATGTTCAAATAAAAGCTTTGAAAGATCTCCAGAAAGCCCAGAGGACTATTGCTAAAGACCACGGAGGTGCTCAAGACGTTTGCTCAAGACGTTATCACATTAATATAAATTTTTTAGATAAAAAGTGTCACCCAGCCACCCACCCTCCCACCCCAAGTGAATTAAATACAAATAAATAAATAAAAACACATGCAGTGGATGTATCATTTTGTTCCTCCATATTTAATATGATTTGACCAGAAAGCAAATTTGTGTGGCTATAGCCAAAAAGAACAATGCGCTATACCCAAAAACGTTACTTAAAGAATTGTGCTTAGTGTGGTCCACATCTAAGAAGTGTCTAAGCTTTCTTCATGATGTTGATTCTTCATGGCTTTAGTTTGAATCTTCCTCTGATCCTTCAATGTCCTGAAATGTCACAAGACAAAGACAGTTATTTCAGACCCGGTAATGCTATAAAATAGAAATTCTATTAAGTTGTTTTGTAATTATTATTATTTCCTCCTGAGACTCAGATGAAAAACAAATGTTTTGATTATTCTGTTTCAAGGAAACACATTTTAAACTTGTTATTTATTTATTTTTCATCTTCTGTTCCTGGAAGTGGACAATAAGTCTTGTTTGATCACAGAATGCTATGATGTCTGAGCGAGGCCTAAAGATATTTTACTCGGAACTGTGGAAGTGGGGTCGTGCTCAGAGCTGTCAAGTGATGAGGGGGAGGAGAACCAGACATAAAAATTACGATGGAGGACATACCGACTTTTGGGGCGCCTGAGAAGGGGTAACATGACAACACTTCTTCTTCATTATGGATAAGAAATGTTGCACAAGCTAGACCTCTGAAGTGGTGGGATTTGAATCACTGTCTGTCTCCAAGGGGATCATCATGTGAAGGGAATCATCTTTCCATGGCAGCCTTGTTACATTCTGTTTAAGAGAGTTGTCACTTCAGAGACTCCTCAGCTCATGTATTAGTTTGATGAACTCCCTAATCTTGAAAAAGTTGTCTCAACTTATTGAATTCGTTAAAACTAGGAAACGGGAAATTCGGGTCATAGGTTATGTATGAAGTCATGTGGTGACCACAGATATACTGAAGAAGTTTTAATGCCACCTTTAGAAATGACCATCTCTCTCTTGTTTGTGTGCTCCTTTTTTATAAATAATGCCGGGTTGGCTGTTTCCTGTTTGATGTAATCAGAGGAGCTCCTGTTTCATGGTTGTGGGCAGCATTATTCTGTTTTCTTGTTTCATCCTAAAAATAAAATTTCAACCCAATTTCTGTATAGTTGAAATCGAATTGATCCTCAAAAGCTGTTATTTCCTCCTCTGAGATTTTAACCTTCCTGCTCTGATGTCTGGCTTTCCTCCACCTAATCCCCTGACAGAAATAATTCTGACTCCCCTTTCACAGTTCTGACTTCATTTAATTCTCTGCTTCCTGTAGTAATGACTTAGGTCAGACACTGAAGACACTGAATCAAAGTTTTGTTTTGCAAGAGGTAAAATTACTGTGCATTGCTGAAATCCTGCTAAATGTTTCAAACGAATATGAAAACTGCAATTTCCATCATTTTAAAGAGAAAGTCTGTGTGCTCTGTTAGCTCAAACCCCACAATGTTGTATAGAATAGAAAGCTCGGGATTTCCCCTTGACAGTACAGAGGGAGTCATATAGATTGCATAAATGGGCTTGATGTAATAGTCTCAGACTTATGTAACAGACAGAGGACAAAAAATGATTGCTGGGTTTTAGGAGGAAAGGTTGTACTAAATAAAACTGGGATTTGAGCAAAAAAAAAAAAACCATTAAACATACTGTCACAGAAAGTAAACCTGCAAGTCTTCATACTTCAAACTTAAACTAGAAAGTTGATCAGTCACAACAACAGCTAGTTGCAACCATATGTGTTTAATTTTAAAATCCATATTCCAAAATTTCATTCTGTTCATCTGGATGTGGCGTTCTCAGTGGGAGAAATCCACAACTTGTGGTTTGGTTAATGTCAAGAGAAATCCTGCCCTCAGATTGTCCTGCTCTCTAGAGCCTGTTATCCCTACTTATCCCTATCCCTACATCCATAGATCTACCAGCTTTTGTGACATTTCTAATGCGTGTCTTCTATGCATTACCATAGGCTCCTGAGTCCTTAGAGCCATGATGTGTTTCTGGTATGCTGAGATGATACAGTCTCGCCTGCAAAGGTAGAAGCACTGAGAGTAGGTATTTGATTCTCCAAAATTAATTTCACTTCAAATAGATCAGTGTTTGCGGCGATTCATTTGCTCACTTGCTGGTGATTCCTCCTCCTGGGGGCAGTCCCGGAATCTCTTCTGCTGCTAGGAATTTGATCACATATATAAGGTCAGGGTCCTCATCTCTGCACCTCATCATCTGGATAATTTCTGTGGAGGTCAATGAGTAAAACAGCCTGCTTATAAAAATGGAAATTAAGAGCGATCTATTTTAGCATGCAGCAGGAAAGTTATCAGCAGTACCTTCCACTTTCATATCAATTTGTTGCTCAAGCTCTGCCTCTTGTTGCAGTGCCTCCTGTGACACCTGGGGGGCGCCAGGGAAGCAGACAATGATGATGCTGATGTTATCCAAGCTGCCCTGCAGAGGGAGACAGAGCACTTTGATGCAGATTGAAATAAGAGTAGAAAGTTACATGTACTTAAATGCTATCTGAGGTTCTTGTATTTTTTCCATGTCATGGGGAAAAACCTGGTTTGTTGGCTTTTTTTTTTTTGTGATGTCACATTGTAAACTACATATTATAGCTTGTAACTCTGGAAAAATGCATCCTGGAAAGTTATTGCAGTGCTATTGCCATCATCCTGTTGCCTATGAAATGAGGCTCAGTGTGTACTGGAACATGCAGTTATTCAGCAGGTACAGTAAGCCTTTTTAGGTGAAATAAATAGCACCCCATCGTAGCCAGGATAAAATGTCTGAGCCAACGTCAACAGCCTCACATTCAGGCCTAATCCCGACCATGTGCGGCTTTTCTTCCCTCCAATCTTGTCCCCAGGATTCCTTAATACAGCTATTTATAGAGCATGGATAGTAACTAAAAGCATTAAGAAGACCAGCAGGAGTAATCTACTTATGTAACAAGTCGTTAGCATAAAACCTCCTCACACAGACTCTCCCCACCACCACCCCCCTCTTGACGTAAAGCTTGCCATTCACAAATCCACCTGTGGTAACTCTGAGTCTTACTGAAAGGTCCAGTGTGCTGAGTTTGAAGTAAACAGAAGGACTGCTAAGATAAGACCTCGCAATAATACACATGTGTTTGGGAATTAAGCAGTTCAGTTTAAATTTTATATATATATATATGTATGTGTGTGTGTGTGTGTGTGCGTGTATATATGTGTGTATGTGTGTGTGTGTGTGTGTGTGTGTGTGTATATATGTGTATGTGTGTGTGTGTGTGTGTGTATATATGTATATATATGTGTGTGTGTGTGTGTGTATATGTATATGTGTGTGTGTATATATGTATATATATACATATATGTGTGTGTATATGTATGTGTGTGTGTGTGTATATATGTATATATGTGTGTGTGTGTGTGTGTATATATGTATGTGTGTGTGTGTGTATATGTATGTGTGTGTGTGTATATATGTATATATATGTGTGTGTGTGTATATACATATATGTGTGTGTGTATATATGTATATATATACATATATGTGTGTGTATTCTTTTAGAACATTGCAAGTCTGAGTGCTTCTATTCACAAAGTGCTTCACTGTCACTGTGGATCTTGTGGCCTGATTTCTCACCTTATAGAGGCAGAGATCAATGACTTGGGTACAAATCTCTCTCAGGTCATCGCACACCTGCAGACGGTTGCGTACAAAAGCACACAGTTCTTCATTTCCAATGGCATCCCACACACCATCGCAAGCTAGAATTAGGAACTCGTCTTCAGGCGTCCTCTCCAGCTCGTACACCTCTGGCTCCGGAGACACGAGTTGCTCCGTCTGCGACCTCCAGTCCACCTCCTTGAAGTCAAAGTCACCCAGTGCCCTGGAAACAGCCAGCGAGCCATTGATTCTCTGCAGGGTCACCGAGCCTCCGGCGTTCTGGATCCGCTCCTTTTCTCTGGGGTTGAACGGCTTGTGGTCTTCGGTGTAGAAGACCACCTGGCTGTCATGGCAGAGCAGAGTGCGGGAGTCTCCGCAGTTGATAAAGTAAATGTGGCGCGGAGAAATCAGCACCCCTGCTGCAGTGGAGCCACTTCTGTCCCAGTTGTCCTGACGAGCCAGTTTGTGCATATGACGATCAATGTCTAGGAAGCCTTCGCGTATCCCTTCCTTTACTTGCTCAGGATCCTCGTTTGTTTGAATCCCACCTGTTGGAAAAGAGGGACAATCAAAGATAAATGTTTGACTTGTGACATTTTACATTTAACTTTTAATGACACAGAACAAGTTTAGAGTACTGAAAGTGCACTGGAGAGACAAACATTACTGAGCAGTACTGTAGCTGTGAGCAAACGTGAAAAACTCAATGTAGTTTTGTTTTTTCTCCCTGTAGAACTGCTGGATTGAAATTAAATGTTTAAATTCAGTCCCTGCGATGTTTCAAGTGTTTCTAAAAGCATCTAGAATTTTTGATTTGAAAAACAAAATGCATACTGTAGTGTAGTGTGGTGTTTTGTTTTGTTTTTAATCCACAGTGTGCTGTAACCCTTAAGTCTCAATCTTTTATAGCCTTTATTAATCAGCTCTTAATTAGCTATTTTGTATTCCTAAAGTAATTTAATTGACCTGTTTAGCAAAGGATTCGTTTTGGGACTGAAAATACACATGTTCTGTTAAAGCATTTAACTTGCCAGACCACTTCTCCTTTGCATGATGTTGCTTATTTTATTCTTTAAGAGGCTTTGGTCCTAAGCAAACTACAACGAGTGCATTTCAAGTCTGAATGTTAATTATTAAAGCCACAAAAGACTGGAAGCGTTTTCCTGTCAAAGAAGTAAAGTAAGAACATGTTTGGGGCTACGTTGAAGGTGTTTAGATATAAATATAAGTTTCTAAAAATCTTAAATTTTGATTCAGAGTCGGTGGTTAACACGTACCTGCAGCCAGGATGTGATCCAGCAGGTGTCTGGCACAGTACTGTGCCACTGTGGTGCCTGCGTGTCCATCAAAAACAGAAAAGTAACCCCAGTCTCGCAACTCTGCTCTCAGCTGGGGCATACAGGCGTGGGCATCCTCCATCTGAGCCCTCCACCCCTGCATGCTTGCCACAGCATAGTTCAACCCCACATGAGATCCCCCCTCAGACACATACTTTTCCAAAATGGGATGCTCCAGGTACGGGCTGGGTATTCCGTCATCTTCATCCAAGTTGTCCTCCTCCCCAGGCCCTGTCTCCCTGGATCCTCCTTTGAAGAAGAAGGTGACCATCTTCTCTGTCTCTTTCACCAGCTGTCGGAGGAAGGAGGGAACCTCCACGTTGCTCGCCCGGCGTGCTGTCCTCATCACTCCACGGAGTCTGTGCTCAAGCTTCCTGCTCGACTTGGCGGCACCTCGTCTCCTCCGGGTGCCCCTCCTCCGCCCCTGTGTTTTTCTCAACAGGTCCAGTGCAACAGGTAGGTTATAACCCTCTTCCCCCCAAAGCAGGGGAAGCAGGTAAACTAAAATTGTTTTTACAGTGAAATCCGGTTAAATGAAACACTGCGTTAGTTTTCTATTTAAAAACATCAGGGGCATATTTTTTTAAAAATCCTGTGACTTTCTTGTAGAGAATCCTCCCTCGTCAAGACCTGGTTCTCACTGTCTGTGGGGTTTTTTGTTTTGTGTTTTTTTTTTGTCTCCCTCTCTCTCTTCTTTTCCTCTCACTTTATCAACCTGGCACTTCTATTGGCTCATCTATTTCCATGGATTTATCTCCTCAATTGGCCCCACCCATTTCCTGTCCTTCTTCCTCTACCTCTGACTGTGTAGTATTGGCTCTGTAGGTAATGCTGGATTATCACATGCCAGCACAAGAGTCCTGTGTCTGCACACATGCATGGATTATAATTGGGACATTTAGCAAAACACTGACAGAGCCCATGATCAGTCTTGCACGTCTGTGGGAGATTAACATCTCTGACGATCTTTAGAGAGAATTTTTGAGTGACTCATCAATCCTATTGTTTATTTGTTTAGGGATCATCACAATACCATGTGAGGTTGCCAGTGTTGTCCATAAGTCAGTCTATAAATGTTCTTAATTTGCTTGAAATTTGATTATTAGAAAAAAAAATCATCCTAGTCATCTGTATACGTCATAATCTAGCTAGCACATTTTATTTGATAATCTAATCGTGTGAATGAAACACAAGTTAATTTCAAGTGTCGCTATATCGCTTAACAACACTAGGTTCAACGTGCCTCATCATAAAGACCAGTGAGCTCTCCTGTTAAACAAGGGAGATCTGCAACCACTTACTCTCTGTTTAGGGTCAAATAAAACTTAAGTAGAACTTATTTTGGCATGCAGTTATTTCTTTTAAAATGTCAGGAGGCTAATTGGTGGATTTAAAAAAGTGCAACAAAACAAAATCACTGGCAAATATCATTGTGCTAAAGTCTTGAGCCACCCTTCATACCCTTATATTTTGCTTCCAGGGACCCAGACTTTGTTGACATGAAGTGGTCTTGAGAAGTAGTTCTCCAGGCTTGAAGGTCATTTCTTTGGGCTGCTTTTCACAGTTTTTCAGCCCAGCCCTTATACTTGGCCATTTTCAGGGGAATGTGTTTGTTTGTCAACCCACTTAAATGGGTTATGAGTCATTCAAGTGTAAACAAGGTATCTTACCAGGGATGAAACAGACAACTTAGAACCATTGTAAAATTGTAGTTTGAGGCAATTTGCTACTAGCAGCCTGTAAATACATCATTTCTCCTCTTCTCTTTTGTTAAATGTATTTAAAAAATTCCCAAAGAAAACACAGTTTGACAGGCGATTTACCATGTCAACAAGGTGATTCCCAAATAGATCCATAATAGCTAAAAACCTAATGTCTCATCATGGTGTGCAGTGTGGCCTTAAAATTGGAAAAGGTAAAAAAAAAAGTAGCAGACCTTAAAAAATTAACTAAGGAGATTAAACAGTATTTGAAAGTCATATCCTTACAAAATGGGTATAAACCCAGCAAATACCTGACAAATAAATTTGGTCCTTAGTGAAAGAGAGGCTGTCAAGAAGTTATTCTTAAGGAAGAGAAATGGGAAGAAAAGCTGAAGCATGTCACTTGACACAAGAACTGGAATGAAAATATGTGACAACAGGTGTTTTAGAGTGATGAATATGATGTTTTTATTTCAAAAGTAAAATAAATTGTTGCTTATCAACATTTTTGTTTCAGTCATATGTAAAGCATGGTGCAGGGTCTGTTCAGCCAGTGGTGTTGGAGAAAAGTATCATCATATTTTTAATTCAACATGCATTCCTCTCTGGAAAGTGTCAGCTGGGCAGTGGCGTAATCTTTCAGGATAGCAACATATTACCCATGCAGCAAAAGCATACCAGGATAGAAAAGCACACAGTAGAACATTAGCAGTCATGCATGGGCTTTCACCAGTTCCCAAGCTTGAACTTGCCAGAGAATGGAACAACTGACTAAAGAAGAGCTTTGAATGTCCTGTGAAAAGCCTGGAAAATTATTTCTTGAGACTACTTGAAGACCGCTTGCCTAAGAGAGTTCAAGCTGTTCAAGCGGAATAAAGGCAATCATAATAAATATCGTCTTTCACGCTCATTAAATTTATACAAAATCAGTATCTGCTTTATATACTTTACTTCCATGTATTTTTGCACATGCTTTAATAAGTCATCGCACATATTTCCCATTTCCTAGCGAAATTTTAACAAAGTGTGTGTTGGCTCAAGACTTTTGGACATAGCTGTATGTTCAGATATTGACTCCGAGTGAGTTAATCATGAGTTATATTCACTCTGAAGTTGAATTCTATTTGTTCAAACTGGACTTTTGAAACTTTTGAACCACTGGCCACCATTCTGCCTTAAATGTTGAGAATGGTAAATGGTACCAGCTCCTTTTGGCTGTGTACCATCATCTCTGATGTATGACAGAAATCTAAAAGAGGTGCTTTAATGTTCATATGAAACAGAAAGATATGCTGTTTAAGGCTAAAATGGAGGATATAAATAAGCTAAAGTAAAAGTGGAAGTTGTTCACATGAAGAGACAGATGATATGCAGTAAACTGGCCCTCGAACTTGTAACCTGCTGATTGTGTGTCAGATGACACCTCTGCGTCTTAATCTAATTAGTTTGTGTATTTGCGATTTCTGACCTGGTTTAGAGGTTAAGAGCGTTAAGGTCTATATGTGTGTATCTTTGTTGTCATCAACCTAAAAGTAGCACTAAACCTTTTATAAACGGACACTGGTCCTTGTGTTTGTCTGATCATGGAAACTGCCAGGTGTATAACTCAGGATGCGACTGTTTGTTTTAACATAAATAAATGTAGAACTGTTCAATTACATATGACGCTAACAGTGGATAATAATGACTGTTTCAGCTGCAGGTGTAATGTGCTGTTGTCTCTCAAATCATTTCGTGTTTAAAGCAGTCCGTCAGTTTTCTACCCCGGTTATGGAAATCATTCAAGACATCTCTCAAACATTTGGACATCAATCGTCATGTGAATACAATATATGGCTTAAGTAATTTGGTCTATTCTCAGATAAAACCCATTTAAGCTGTTACACAACACTGATCACCTAAAAATTAGGTTTTAAAAAAGGTTTACGTTTAGCTTTAGTAAATATGTGAAATTTTATATAAACTATGAAAAGGAAAATATATTTGTCTTTGTTGAGGCACAGCTTTGACCTAGTGGCAGCTGTGTAACTGCCATGACATCATTCAGCTTGCACTTCAATTCAGTGTTTTTGTTTCCTTTTTTTACTTACAAAAATCCAGTTTAAATCTATATTCTCCCTTTTTAAATTTCTGCTTTTAGTTACTTTACGAATGATTAAAAAATGACTCAAACATCTCAGTAAAAGAGCTGCGGTTTGGATACATTAGCAGTGTAGTTTTATCAACTGAAATGAAGGGTCTATGTTGTAGTTCAAATGCTGAATTTTACATGAATAAAAAGCATTATGAAGACGTCATACTGCACATATTTTTTCCAGCAGTAATCAAAAACAAAACTATCACAGTTTTTATAGCTGCACAACACTGCCTCCTGGTGTGTGTTGTTTCCCAGGCCTCGTTTCCAATCTAATTACAAGCTTTTACTTGAATTTTTATGTTACAGTATATTATATACTGCATCTTTTATGACTGTGGTTTTAGTTGTGTGTTTTTAATATGAGAAAACAGAATCTGATCGGTATTACTAAAACAAACTAAAGCTGACGAACCTTACATGTTAGTAATGGGATGTAATTGAGGATTCAGCTCATCGTACCCAACCTGAAATGATTCCTTCTCTGCGTATGCTTTGCTTTATGTTCATGTTTCATATTATTAATGTCTTCATTCTCTGACAACCTGATTCGATCAGATCCTGAGATGGGATCACATGATGACAGAGAGAGTGAGAGGGGCTAGATGGGTGTAGAGTAGCTGTGAATGGGAGATGACAACAAGCTGAGGCAGACAGACACTCGTGCCTTCCCCCCCTTTGCTGTTGCGTACACTACTACTACAGCTGCAGCCTTAGCGATGGAAGAGGAGATGTAGAGGGGAGGATGGTGGAGTGAGGCAGGGCGGGGCTGTTGAGTGTCTGAGCGAGAGGCAGGAGAGGGAGGAAGCCTCTCAGTAGATGACTGAGACACAGAGGGAGGAGGAGGAGAGAGAGAGAGAGAGAGTCCACAGGACGTGAGTGCCGGCAGCAGAGGAGGAGGAGGAGGGGGGAGCTTCCAGACTGGATGACTGGATGGGCCCAGCAATGCCTTGATGGAGCATGGGCCAGGTTTTAGGATTCTCCCACTGCCGTGAGTCTGCTTTGGTCCTTCAGTTTGTGTTTCAGTGTTGGGGGCGTCTGCATTTGCTTATCTCACCTTTCCATCATCTCTTATATTCCAGCTCAGTATCTTTTCCTGCTAACTGCTATGAGCATCGTATGTGTTAGCTCTCCCCCTCCCTCCTCTCCTGCATGCTCTCTGTTCCTCTCTACTGCTCATACCTTTCATAAACACATGGCTTAATGGAGCGGATGCAGTGCAGAAGGAGATTGTTTGGTTGTTGTTATCTAGCGCTGCATAGCAGATGTTTATTTGGTTGTGTTTGAGAGGGCTTTTCAGCCAGGCATGTTAGGCATGCAAGTTATTTCAAGCTGCCACAAGCTTCTGTTGTGCTTTCATATCTGCCTTTTATTTCAGCTTTCTGACAGAATATGGGCACGATCCTCTCTACATTTAAATTAAAGTGGCTGCTTATTTGCATGTGCAGACGAGAGTATGCTGCTTCGTTCCACTCCCTGGTTTATTTATTAGCTAAAGTCATGCTGGCTGCCTAATGTAGTGAAGGCCTTTACTGCTGCCTGCACAACTCTGCAAGGAAATGAATCAATATGCAACAAAATGGTTGATATGCACACAGTTTTATGCTTTGTTGTTTTACATAGAGGTTGAAATTGCTGAGTAGGGTACCTCCCAGTCTTTTTCAATGTGTACAGTGACAGTTCACTTATAACCCTTAAAACAGTGACTCATAGCGAGTTACTGCAATGCTTATTTTGTGCTTTTTAATCATTGGAAGAAACACCTACGTTCAGTGTTTGCCAGGCTGTGAGCTCAGTGTGAGATGGTGGAAAGAATGGATTTACAGCAGCTTGCCTTAAACATTCCTGTTTTACCTGTGGGTTCATGCAAAAGTTTCACTGTTTTGTCCTTTCAGAGGAATATGGCTCCGTGGCATCCACTCCAGACTCAACTCCTCCCTGCACTGATGGTAAGAAGCAGACACTTAACATCCTCAGAGATATTCGGTGGCAGAATGTCTACTCATTGATGCGCCGTCGTCATTGATGCAAGTTCACCTAAATGCACCTGTCATGCAACTTCTCTAACGCTAGCATTGAAGATCCACAGGTTAGACTAAAGGAACGCTGATTTGTTCCTTTTCTGTAAGGAGAGCTGTTTTTGCACTTATCAAAGAAGGCTTCATCTTTCGACTCCGAACTCTTTCTTCTCCCTGACATCAAATAGGATGCCTTGGAGCTTTCATCTGACGTTTCCATTTAATAAAACTAAAATCTCTCTCCTTGCATAACACTGCAATAACACTAGTAGCCCCAGTGTCTTTAGATTATTTGTAAACTGGTTGTTTTCCCAGCTTGTATCCTGTTTCTTTGTCTCTCTCTGTTTTGTTACTGTGCATCAGTCTGTACGTTGAGCTCACATCCATCTTGTTTTTCTGTTCGTTCAGGTGGAAATGAGGAGTCAGAGATGTATGAGCTGCACACGGCCAGGGAGTGGTCCGACGATGATGAGGGGGCCGATGGAGATCCAGATGATGATGATGATGAGGGACTGGCTTCATCCCCGTCTATTTGGGGCACACCGCGTCAGAACTCCTTCGAGCAGACTTTCTCCTACATCGCTATTGCCGAGGCTGAAGCAGTGGGCGCCTCTAGACTCCTCCGCGATCGACGCAGGGCTGGTTCTCGAGGCAGTCGCACTCCTCTGATGCGCACGGACACCCTGGAAACACTGTTGGACTCCCCTGATGCAGACTGGGATCCTCAACTGTTCCTCGGTAGAGAGGAAGAAGAGGAAACGTCAGAAAGCAGAGAGCATGAGAGAGTTGAGACGAGGACAGAAAGTGCTGGAGAAAGATGGGAAAGGGAGCAACAAAGACAAACTGAAACTATTACAATTCAGCCCTCTCCCCAAAACCTGGACCCAGAACCTCAAGAGAGAGATGAAGGAGTTCAAAGAGAGGAGAGTGTTGACGAGAGTGTGGAGAATTCCCCTTCCATCCCGTCATCCCTGCAACAGAGCCCCTCACAGATACTTCAGAGTGAGAAATATGTGATGAGGTTGCTTCATTCTGTGTTGTGTGAAACTCTAAAATATGTAGTGTCTGAGAGTCTCAGGATGCCCCAGTACAGAGATGACTAGCTTGGTTGACTGAGCAGTAGGTTTTCAACCAAAAAAATGTAATGAGCTCTTTGCACAACTGGCTTGTAATTTTAAGCATACTGAGCGTTAGAGTAGATATTTTATAAGTGTAGCCTGTATCCAAAAATCACTATGAATTCTTATGATCAACTAAAGATTAGAATACAAAAAACTGGGTTTAGGACTGGGTTATTGATTCTGTCAGTCAGCATAATGATCTTGTCAAAGGTTTTTTGAAGTCCTCATGTGATCTACAAAAAGATTATGTAGTAGCTGTTTTACCTTCATTTTATATTATTTTTACACTGAATTTAAACATCTTGTAAAGGAGTCTTTCCAAATTTTATATTTATTGAGTATGAGAGACTTTTTTTTTACCACTGTTAGTTCTCAATTCCTCCTAACTGTCTCCAGCTGACACTTTAAAATCTTTATGTTCTGAGAGCTTAAGTGATGACCTTGCCTTGAGTCATGCTTCACGTTAGGTGGGTCTGAGGCAGAAGTGATGACAAATCAAAATGATTCGACAATTGTAGCATTGAAAGGCTGCACAAAGCCATAAAATATTTTGTAGACCCACTGGAAAGTGGGTTTTTATGAATACATTTCATTACATATAAATTTATTGTGCTTAAAAATTAAAAAGTGAGAAAAAATAGCATGTATAAATAGAAGAGCAGTGGAACCCCAGATGTAATTTTTATTTCTAAAGACTGTAAAATACCCAATTAACAACTCTAATCTAAACAACATTCAATAGTCTAATAGCCTCATATTAGACTATTGTCAGTGTCAGTGTAAAAGAGATTTTGTTTGTGGTGAATGTTATAAAGAAAAATAGTGGTCAAATCAAACAAATCAGCATTTTTGTGCAAAATATAGTTTGCTGCTGTTTAGTTAAGCACATTCAACGTGATGTCATTACCATAGTGACACATTCTTCCTTTTCCCAGCAGCTGAGCCAGTATCTCCTGTTGCCAGGGAAACCATTTCAGTCAAGCTTCTCACAACTGTGCGACCGGGAGACCCAGCATCATCTGCGCCGCCTGCCATTGGCCTAAACACTCAGGAACAACTGGTCAGAGATCACTGGTTTTCAGCACTTAACCTAACAGAGGACTGGGCAGCATGCACACACATAGCAGGTAGGGGAATAAAAAACGTCTGTCTTCTCCTGACCTCTGCCTCTTCTCTCGTTCAGCAAGATTCTTTCACTGAGCTCAATCAATAATTTAAAGAAGGAGAATATCAGATTTCACTTTCTGCATGGACCTTCAGGAGCAGGCAGACAAAGATAACTGACCCTGTCCCCACCCCCGTGGAAGTGCTGGCTGTTCATTGTGTCTCCGTAATAACCCTCTTTTGAGATTTAAGGAGTGATTGGCTCATTGTGAGCAAACCATAGCTGGCACTGGTTGACTTTTCAGATTCATGCTGTTGTCAGCAACACAACAGAAAGAAAGATGCACATAGTATATGGGAGGAGTTTCTATGTATGCAGATTTGTGGCAGTTTGCTAGCACTGTAGTAGTGAATTGACCCTTGAAGTGGATCCTCCATCAGAGTGGAGCTCGGTCTTATTTTAGACGACTGTTTGAGCGTTAATAAATGTGCGGGCAGGCTGATGACAGAGATTAGGGTCCCCTGAATAAGTACTGCAAATATATCTATTGGAATATCATGTTTCTTTTGGTTTTATGACTGCTTTTAGTAGCATTGTATCAAATTTCAAATATTGAAACTGGCAATGATAAATGACTGGGTTCTCTCGAACGTTTCTAAATCATTCAGCTACTTTTAGTCAGTCATTTTAGGCCTTGTACTGCTAGTTGTTTTTAGACATTTGATAGCTTAAGCATTTTATCTTGTTTGTTTTGTCACATTAAATCATAAGCAGAATTTATAACTCTAGAAAAGGTGAAAAAGAATGCAGCTTTTCAGTTGCTCTCCTGTTTGTTTGTCAGCAGTGGAAACAGAAAGATGGGACCTGGTGACATAACAGAAAAAAGACACCCATTCTCCTGTTTCATGCGATTTAAAATATGAACACAGCTCTATAAAACAAATTCCCAGTTTAAAGGAATGGATTCATTCATCTGACTTTAGAGTCAGAAGATCTAGTGTAATGGTTGCGAATCATCTCTTTATGGGTGAAGCTCTTGTATTTTCTAAGAGTGCTGGGCGGTGCTGCACATGAGATTATTTTGGGCTGTCAGGCCTTTGCACTGCTGAGCGAGCAGTGGGTGGCCAAAAACAGCTCACAGGGGTGAGGGGTACACACAGAGAGAGGGGCAGAGGGTGCGAGGGGAAACGCTGGAGCAGCAACCAAAATGGCCAGTAAAGGTGAGATGCTCTGGATGTGGAAATAGAATTTTCTACACCTTTATAGGTGAGCTGTAGGTCTAAGCTTAGTGTGATGAGCTGAGGGACAACTCCCGCAAAGAGCTGTGTTTCATTTCAGTTAAATTGATGGCAGAGAAAGCTGCAGATTCAAGTGGTGGACTGTTTAGCTTTCTGACTGGCTTAGAGAAGGCTGGTCTGTCAGAGTCCTGAAGGTTTAAACTGAGTGGATTTCCTGCTGCTCGCTGGGGACGGGTGTTTCCATCAGCTGCAGGTGTGTTTGGAACTAAACTAATCAGTTGTTCAAATATAGCCACATTTATCAGTACCCTGGATTTAAATGAGCACCGGCCATTCAAATGACTATAAACTTTCAGTCATGGGTTGTAATATATTTGCCAGCTGGGTTCTCTTACTCTTTGATGTTTCCTCTTTAGACTGAAGAGCTGGCACAGATGGAGATACTTCATTCTAAAGTAGTACGAGGTTTGTGGTGACATGATTGAGCTGACATGACCAGGCACAAGTGAAATGGATTTGGGGGGCTGAAATGAAATTATGTCAAGCCAAGGTGGCATAAAGGACGAGTCGGCCCTATTACTTTTGTTTGACTGGTTAATTGATAATTGATTGACTGTTTGTTTGATTAATTATAATCAAGAATACAGTAACATCCTGTATATTGTAGTTAAAGCACTGCAGTTCAGCTAATGTGAATTGCACCATGTTTTAGCTTAGTACTTGATATGTTGTGAACTGTGGATGTGCCTGGGTAATAAATAAAAAAGACCAAAGCCCTTTTGTACCTTTTTTTGTATATCTTTATTTGTACTTTTAATGTGGTCATTTTAACCCGGGTGTTTATGGGGTTTACTCACTTTTGGAGCCAGGCTCAGTTGTCCATAAGGTGCTGCAGTTCTTCATCTTAGTGAACTATAGTGGACTGAAGAATTAAGCTACCTTGTAACCAGTGAAATACTTCCTGTCATGTGGAGATTAAATATTTAATGCATGGGTGGGCAATTCATTTTGCAAAGCGGCCAATGGGACTCTTGTGGAGAGCCATACCAACAACTCTGAACTCAATTCTGGTTAACATGATTTTTATCTATTTATAAGCTTATTGTTGTAGCCCTTCACAACAGTCCCAGTTTCGCATGTGGCCCTTTGGAAAATTTAATCCATTAGTTAATGTCTTAAGTAAAGTGACTGAAAGTGGAGCCCAACTGATATAGGATTCTAAGACCGATACTGTTACCGATAGTTGATTTAAAAATTCGAGATTCCGATATATGTGCAAATTTTTTCTTTCTCTCTTTATGTATAGTTATCTATTTATTCGTTTACTCTCTGACTGTTGTGTTTGTGGCATGTGTTGCCAACAGGGAACACATGTCACAGAGTACCCTCTGCTGGACAAACTATGCAATGTCAACACTCATAACATGGTTGAAGGGTGTTTCTCCAATTTCCTGTTTGCTTTTGAAGTTTTGATTTATCAGCCCTCATACATGCCAATGCAAATCGATCAACAAATAGCTAATATTATTTGTCTGATAAATTGTTCACGTTCTGTTTGGAAGGAAATTGCTACAAGTACAAGGTATGTGAAGATGAGCCAAATACAATGTGTCTTCCATGGCCAGTTTTGATGTCATACTGCTGTTTATGTGTTATTACACTAAACACGTATCCTGCTGTGTCTCCATGTGAGTGTCACTGTCCCGGAATGGCAGCAGCACAAACAAACACAATGAACAGGTGTGTTCCAGGGGCATCATGGGTATTAATTGTGTGCAGTGATGTTTATAAATAACCCACCTGCTGTCAGTACACTCCATTGAAAGAGGCTTCCCTTTATTCTAATGCTGAGGCTTAGCATTTCGCTGAACGACGAGTACAAAGTACCAGGCCTCTCTCTGACAATAATTACACAGCACAGGGACACTGCATTTACAGTGAGCTGTGTGATGGAATTTTAATTACTGTTAATTGCTTAATCATTTTCTGTAACATTAAAATTGTTAAGAGAAAAAAGATACATCAAAGTTGTTCACTGTAGTACTGCATGACTCTGCAGACGCCTCAGTCTCCAGGGCAGCTGTTGCTGGGTGACAGAGAGGGAAACTAACAGGGTGTGGAGAAGGGGCTGCTGATGTCCTGACGACTGACAGCAGGTGCTGTGAAAGGCTGCATTTAAATTCCCCTCAACTGCTTGTTTCCCTCTTTCATCTGAGGGCTAAATTTAACTGGACCTAGACCCTGATGTGTCCTCGGAGCCTGTGTGCTTTCATGCCTGAGGCTTAAAATCCCTCCTTGCCTCATGTCTTCAACCTCTCTGGCCACCCTTTCCATCTCTTTTCCTATGCTCCAGGTGCTCTTTCAATGGTGCTTCTTCAAAAATAAAAAAGGTATTATTCAGCCGAATGTTGAGGAGTTTAAATGATACAGCAGCTTTGTCAAAATCGAATATATTGTCAACAGTTGCCTGGACTTTTCAGCCACTGTTTTTGGTTTGGTTTTTTTACTTCCTATTCTCTTGGCTCTAGATTTTTTTTAACCTTTCTTTTCTTCAGTTGTTGTCAGAGGTGTACGTACACTCATCGTGGGCATAAATGTCAGTAATTTGGTGCTTTTGCTGAGTTTATTAAACTGTTCTTTTTTCGGGGTGGCGTGATTGTACGGGTAAATATTTAAAAACTTTTCAAAGCTTTAATTAGGGGCAAATGTTTGATGTTAATTGGGATTTTCTCCAATCCAAACTGGGTCAAAAATAAACTCACATGCCCAGTAATATTTAGTTTCATGTACCTCAGCAAGTTGCAGCTTGTTTTTGTTACATATCAATAAACCTCTGACATAATTCTGGCTAGATATTTGACTGCTATTCCATGCAGAATTGGTAGAGTGAGATTAGGTTAGAAGTCAGGGGTTTGGGAAGTCCATTCTAGAAGTTTAATGTTAGCCTGCTTCATCCAATCCAAACCCAGTTTGTGTTTGGGATCATTGTCCTGTTGGAACACACAATTGTATCCAAGTTTTAACAATCTAGCTGTTTTGCAGTGAAGTTGAAGAATTTAGAGGTAGTCATGCTTCATTATTTTATCCATTTCCTGCAGTGTACCAATACCACTGGTAACAAACAGCCACCGATCATGATGTTACTACCACCATGCTTGATAGTTGGCACTGTGTTAGGTTTATTGTTTGAAAGCCTCACCTTTACTTTTCCAAACATACCTCTTGTGATTGTGGCGAAACAGGTCAATCTTCATCTTGCCTAGCCATAAAATGTTCACTAAAGGGCATTTGGTTCTTCCATGTGGTCAGCTACAAATTTCAGTTGAGCTTAAAGGTATCAATTTTGAAGCAAGGGCTTCTGACTTGGTCAGCACCCTCAGTCAAGGGCAATATAAAACTGGCTTTGCTGTGCACAGTGATGTTGGTGTCCAGTTCATTGCAGGCTTGACCTTCGGTGCTTAATGGACTGTTTCTGAATATATAACCAATTTCTCTTCCTCTAAGGGTGACAGTTCGTATCTCCTTTTGAACCTTGGCAAAATGGTGACACATCTGAATAACTTGTACTTGGAATCTGCCCTCGTTTAAAATTGGCTCAGCGAGACCTTCCAAACTTATTTAAACCTACATTTCTCCTTTTCCTTGAACTTGGTCATTTTAATGTGTGCTTTAAATAAATCCTTTAGATGCTGGCAAAGCATTATTTAATAAAAGATTTAAGTGAATGTATGCATGTTTGACCCCTCTACAACTCTGTGCTGTACAATCATTCCACCCTGGAAATAGAACATCACAAAAAAAATATTGTAAAAGTCTCAAATTTCCATAATATTTGTGCTTATGACAAAGCATTTACATTTCTGACCACACGGTATCTGCTTTGCCTTTTAGTGATGGACTTGATCTACTGGAAGGACACGGAGCGGAGTGGCATGGTGCTCACAGGGTTAGTGGTGGGATTGCTGTCACTGTTCCAGCTCAGCATCATCACTGTGGTCTCCACAGTCTCCCTGGCTATCATGTGCTTCACCATCTCAGTACGGATCTACTACCAACTCCTCTACATCCTCAGCTGGGGTGATGGAGAGCATCCGTTCAAGTAAGATGCTGTGCTTTTATTTAATGAAGGGGACTTGACCTTTGTTATTTTAGTTTTTATACAAATTAATATACAATGTGCTCAAGACCAGGGGGTTAAGATAACAACTTTCACTCAGGAAGCCTTTATTTTCTGTTTGTTAACTCTAATATTACTTGAAATATTGTCAGTTTTGTTGAATTTTCCTTACAGGATAGTCATCTTGTTGCAATGCCTCTTTATAAAATGATAGCTGTGTAAAATGGATTTTAAATAGCTGCTGATGACCTGGGAAATTTCAGCGATTGGGTAATTTAATGGCTTTGAAAGTTACGACAAGTATATGTGCTTGAAGTATTGTGTGGAATCTGTGTTTTTAAGGAGGAATGACTCAGAAAAGACTCGAAAATAAATGCAGTGCAAAAAAATGTGAGACTAAATCTGACATTTCAGCATCTAGCTTCTGCTTTTGTCGTCCTGTCCTATCAGGTCTTATTTGGACTTGGACATCAGCTTCAGTGGAGAGCAGGCTGACCTCTATATGCAGAAACTCATTGTGATGACTCTGTCAGCTGTTGACACTCTGAAGAGACTCTTTTTTGTTGGCAACCTTTTTGAATCCCTCAAGGTAAGTTAAGCTTTTTAGTCAAGTTACTTTTTTTTAAAATTATGTGTTTGTATGTGTATACCAGCTTCATATTTACTCTCCTAATCACCTGTCTTCAGTGATTTGTTTCGCTTTGTCCAGAACCTCTCCTCTCCATTTTTATCTTCATTTTATCATCATTAACCAAGATATCATTCCATCTCCGTAGTCCTTCATTTTGCTTCATCATCTGTCATCTTCCTCCCTGCCTCATCCCTCTATCACTGGAGGTTAGGTCATTGCCATGCCAACTGTTACTCTCATTCTCCCGGCTCAAAGCTGAAGCCTCTCCTCCTAAATAAGTTAATAGCACTGCTGGCAGCTGTCAGTCCCTGTGACATATTTTTGGTAATTGTTTGGAAGGCTAAGTGTCCCTTTGGATAAAGAACCCTTTCAGATCAAACTGAAATGCCTCACTCTTCTCATCCAACCCTTGGCTATGCCTCTCCTGCTAGCAAGGCCAAACCTTTGCTTGCAGGAGAGATCATATTCATCAAGTCAAGAGCGGAAAATCTGCCAGCATCACATAATTAATGATTTATATAGTTTACTGTGACGGAAAATGCTTTGTTGGAGTTTGTTAGATAAAACTTGATTGACTTCAGGTTTATGTCCTTTCTCTGAAAGCTAATGCATAAAGTGCCAGTTCTTAATCAGCCTTTTGACACAGTCATCATTAGGCTCAAGTCATTTCAAATGTAGGTGTGTTCTTGAGTAATGCAAGTGAGACAAGTCTAAGAAAAGTTTGAGGGACCCTCTGAAGGGTCAAAACAGTCAATCAAATATGAACAAAAAAATGTGTGATGGCTACTTACCTTTGATTAAATTTAGGGTAATTTCCACTTATTTCATAGAGAGTAGTATTAGACTGGGATAGGAGCTATTGATGCAGCATTCACTATACACGTGTACCAGTCAGTTACAATATAGTTAGTAAACCTCACTGCCAGTATTGGAATAACATGCAGAATACTCTAGTTTTACCAGTATCAGTAAAACATCTACATAGATTTGAAATTGTAGCTGTTAACAGCAGACAGAAATAACTCCTTTGCGATAAATGGTGAGTCAGCGTAAACTGACTGAGCCCCTTAATCCCGGGACCCCCTGTTCTCAACCCTGACCTTGCTGGAATGTGGCATGACACACAGGGATAGGAACTCAGAGACACCCGGGATAAGCTGGAGTCTCCTTCCATCTGACACAGGGTGTCCCATGTCAGTATCATATGTACAGTGACAGAACTGAAAAATGAGGGGAAAGAGTTGTATCATATTGGGACGTGGGGGTTATATTTAAAGCTTATTTTATCCGTCAAGGAGAAATGATGTCAGTCACAATAATTTAATGAATTCTGTATCCTATTTACATAATACAGTGGAGCAAAATCAACAGTGTGTTAGTGTGATGGACTGTTTTCTAGAAGAAGGAAATGAAAACCAAATGGAAGTTTGCAGGAGGGTTTCTTGATAACAGCTTAACTTTCTGGTGAAAGCTAAAGTCTGTGTAGCTGTTTCTTTATTTTATGTTTATTCTTTTAGTTCCTGTTTCTGATGTACCTTGTGACATACCTGGGAGACCTGTGCAATGGCCTTACTTTGCTCATCATCAGTAAGAAACGCATATCATCACCGGACATATGAAAGCTATTGATACACTCTTTGTTTATCACTTTGGCAACTCTACTTTTTTTTCTCTTCTAGGTGTGATCGCTGTCTTTTCTCTGCCCCTTTTTTATATACGACGTCAGGTAGCAACTTTTTTTTCTATTTGTACACTCACTGATATTTAATGTCCACCATATCCTTTAACATTTGTACCCTTTTTCTGTTATATTCCAGGAGCAGGTTGATGGCGTTATTGCAAAAATCCAGGCCCACATTGACAACGTCAAGGACATGTGAGTATGACGCCATCCTGTGGCAGAAAGGTGCCATCACCAACACAGTGGAGCTCATGATCTCAGATACTTCTTTTTGCTTTAAGTATGCACTAGAGCTGACTGCACAAAGTATCATTCACACTGTTTAACACAGTATATAGTCAATAGCACTATGCAGTCTATAAGAAAAATAAACAAATATGCCAAATCTATTCATTGCTGCAGTACTCAGATATGTTTTTAACACTATAAGGTTATAATTACATTTTGAACATGTCGAAAAAAACTGAATCTTTAGGCACTTTGTTTCTTGCAACCTGTTGTAGAAACACAGACATAAACGAGTATTTTTGCACAAAAAGGTGATTCTCAAAGTGCTGTTAGCTGAAATGCCAGATATACCAAATATGATACAAAGTCAAATTAATAAAAGCAAATAAACATTACATTAAGTTTTGTTTTTAATTTAAAAATATATATATTTATACATTTCTGGCGAGTATGTCATGATTCAGCTTTAAATGGTAAATAAATAGGATATGACTAATAGAATAAAAAAATAAATCCAGCAAAGACCTGAAACAGGACCTGAAAAATGCATCCATCGACTGTACATCAGAAATGGTTTTAGGGGAAGGGTGGCTGTCATTCTTCAGGAAGGGAAACAGGGAGAAAAAGCTGAGGTGTACCAGATTACACAAGACCTGGACTGAAAATCAATGACAAATCCCACTTTACATTTTTTGAGAAGGGAGGCTCAAGATTTTGCACAGTACTGCAATTAATAAAGCAAACACATTGTACTTTACATCACAGCATTTTGTTTCAGCTGGTCAGCAGACTGAGACTAAACATGATGCTGAATGATTTGTGTTAAAAAAGCAACAGATTTTTAACTGTTAATCAAATGATTCTCATCAGAAGAATGATCCACCATGGCTGTGGATTATTAATAGCGTGATAATGCTATTAATAATAATGGTAACTAATATGTTATAGTGTATTTGCTCATTATCTGCTAATTATTGGCCGAATGTTGAAGTATAGAGTGTTAGTTTGGAGATCCATTGTTAGAGTTGCATGACTTTTTAGCTCTTTTTAGCTCACAGTGGGATCTCAGAATTTTTAACGTTCACAGCCTGGTTCCATCGACTTTTTCTTCTTAGTCAAAGAACCAGATGTGTCCTTGACCTTTTTTCCTGTCTTTTTTCCAAACGAGAAAATAAGTAGGATTAACAAACCTGGTTGATCGAAACTGGAACCACTTACAAACAAAATAGTTCATCCATTTCCCAGTCATGCCTTCCAAGCCCACGATAATATGCTGATATAGTTAATGGCAGTAACAGTATCACACACACAATCACAAGAAGAAATACCAGGTAATCCATATGAAAATGGCTTCAAGCCACTAAAACGAACCAGGGGATGGATCTAACTGAAGCAATTTAAAAGGTTATACTATAAGGCTAGTAGGACGAGCTAAGGGGACTTACTATGTTGGAATGTGTTCCTTAAACATAGGATTTATCAGTGAGGTATACCTGTCTAGTTTCTGGCAGCACATTAACACACACTTAACAAAAAATAATGGTGGTGGATGATGCTAATTTTCACTTATTATCACTTATGTGTCTCCCCTGTAGTCTTCAAAGACTTGTCCAGGGTGGTGGCCCTCCTCCTGATCCAACTCCTGGTGGTGCCAAACCCAAAACCCAGTAATCACTCATGGACAGCGACTTAAAGAGAAGCTACATGAGTTACAGACTGTCACTCAGATGTCTTACATGGCAGTCTGTGCTCAGAGCTCCACAGAACAGAGCTCCAGAAACGGGGAAGGGAACGAAAGGGAGGTTATTTAAATGAATGATGATGAGGACTACGCATGGTACTTCACACTAACTGTATCCAAGTTATAGGGGTTAGAGGATGGGGCTGAGATGATTCTGTTTCATGGTGTATGAATCCTGGATAGGACTCTTGCTGCTGGTTTCGAAGAAGAAGAGATTCTGCAGCGCAGGTGATTGCGCATGACCATCTTTGGAAATATTGTTTTTGACATGTAAAAAAATAATTCAAAAAGTGTCTTAAATTGAGCTGTAGTCCAAAATGAGGTACAAGACCATAAAAGGGAAGTTCCCACACTGACAGCTACACGCCTGAGTAAAGGGAATTGAGTCGTTGAGGGGATTTGTGCGAGGAGCACTAAAACAGGGGTCAACACAGATCACGGCAGCATAAAACTGGCAATTAAAGATGCGTGTGAAATCACATGTACATTTCTCCATGCATATTCATTCACATGACTGTTTATCTGTGTGTATGCAGGTGTGTATGGACGTTTCTGTGTTTGTGTGTGCATGTATGCGAGTACCTGACATAGAGCTTGCTCAAACAAAACTGTTACCCAGCAATTAAAGTCGCATTTCTTAATTTTCCAAAATTTTGTGTTTCTTTTCACCCTCGCAGGCATCCATTTCTATCACCCTTTTTATGTTTTGTGTGTTTTTTGTTTTTTTTTCTTCATTTCTTCATTGCTTACACTAAAAGATTTATGGATGTAGTGAAGGAGGACATACAGGGAGTCGGTGTGATAGAGGAGGATGTTAGGGAAAGGGTGAGATGGAGGCAGAAGATCCGCTGTGGTGACTCCTAAAGGGAGCAGCTGAAAGGCACTGCTTTCCCTCCTTTGATATAAACAGAAAGATAACTGAGCTCCTCAGTGACTTTAGTAATTTGCAATATTGTAAATTTTACGAGAGGAAGTTTTTCACTGGCAGAGTACGAGAGGTGTCAGTGTTGCTAAGGAGTTTCATGATTGCGTATATGGGCAATAGACAAAGTGCTAAGATTTCCCATGTTCTCTGTGCTCTTGAAGTGTTTTATCTCCCGTTGTAGAGGAAGCTTGTGAAGGAACGTGAAAGTGAAATACAGCAGGTGCCTTTTTAACCACAGGTTACAGTGCATGATCTGATTCACAGTACTTATAACTTGTTTCCTCCAACAATGCACCACTTCTCGTATCAGCCTAACCATTTGTTTCCCAATAATGGAGTTTTGTATATGTACAAAACTTACCGGGTTCCTATATCTGTACAGGGCAAGGTATCTTATATGGAACTGTAAGTAGATCTGTTTTAGGAATAATAAAATTATTCAGGATACTCCACAGTTGAAGTCCATATTTCCCTTTAGTGTCTGCTTTTAAAGCTCACACAAAGACTGTTATGCCTTATAGATGTGAATTTACATCCTACAGAGAAAGCATTGCTACAGTCATAGATATAACCCGTTAAAAACCAAAACCTAATGGCCAGTTAGTGTCAGAAATCATGTGCTGCTTGGTCATAGAACTACAGTAGTAGCATAGACACACCCATCTGTCCTTTCTTTAAAAAGATAAAAATGATGACAGCAATATGTAACCACACAGCTTAACGTGTATAAATCTGTTTTGTCATGATTCCTGTGTACATATTTAGCAAAGCTGCTACTAATCCAGCCAAACTTCATTTTCATAGAGTTGTCATACCAGGCGTAGATTACCAGACATTTTTGTTTTCTATTTGCCTTGAAAATATTAATCTAAACAGAAAACTGACTTTTAATTCCTTTTCATTTAATTTCCAAACAATTGATCACTCGTGACCTGCATTATCTTAGTGCACTTTTCTTTGTATTCCTGAAAATAACTAGTTTTATCGCTGGAAAAATAAACTCTTGAGAGATCAATTCAACATATACTGTGGCTTTTTTAAACAGACAAGAGTATTAACGCTACCTGTTTTCGGGTATGTCAGTTTCTCGCTGCAGCCACAAGGAGGCGGCAAAAGGCAAAACATTTGGTTCAGTTTTCGAGGTTTCCAGTGTCTTTGACAAATTAGTATAAGAAAGCGGATCACATTAGATATTGGACAGTTTAAAACTGGCCGATCACGTGGAGAATACAATAAAATTTCCATTTGTTGATTGATTGAGTAATCTTGTAGATTCTGGCTGTTCCTTCTTGGAAAAGCATACTAGTACAAGGTAAAGTAAGTCAGGAGGCTGAAGTCTGCGTATAAAATTTCAGCACTTTTTATATCCATGTTCAAAAAGGGCATCAAGGTTTCCTCCTAACTAGTGAGGACACGTCTGGACATGCCTGCAAGAGGTCAAACATTAAGCCCATAGCAACGCAGTGTGTAACAGGTTAAACGAGTAAACTACACAATAATATATTGAAAGGAAAGATTGATAATAATAATAAAAACACAGGATCGGCCTTCTTGTTTTCTAATTTTCCCCAAACAGTTTAATAAGGGTAATGTTCTTTTCTTCAAAGAACACTTGGATTCACACTCCCACGTTGCTGGGCGGAGCCAATGCGAAAAAGTAGGTGGGATTAGTCAAATTAATCCTAAAACACACACAAAAAACGCTTTGGATCCTCCCTCGCTTGGTAAAACTGCAGTGTTCAGCGGTGCAGTGCTGGACGATAACTTCCCGTACTGGATTTGACAGCGCGCACAGGAGGAGAGGTTTTACGCACGAGCTCCGTTTGCGATCATAACCGTTTGGAGGGAAGAAAAACTGCAAAGGAGGAAAGAACCTGTTCTCATGGTGGGTGTTTCACCGGTCCATCGAGGAGATCGCGGTGCAGAGCTGGCTGACTGAAAGGCACCTCCACTCAGAATGGATTACGGTAGGACCATGGCCCCTCCAGTGCCTCCTCATAAACCCAAACCTACCCGGCCAGGACAGGCGCAGGAGCGGCTGCTGAAGTGCGTCCTGCTGGGCGATGGAGCGGTGGGAAAAACCAGTCTGGTGGTCAGCTACACCACGAATGGATACCCGACGAAATACGTCCCTACTGCATTTGATGACTTCACGGGTAAACAGACATATTATTTTATTCATTTTATTCCAGATTTTAGAAATGTTGCGAATGCACAGGCAGACCGTGTATGTGTGCCACCTGTCATAGCTGAACATGTCCAGTTTATTTAAACGAGGTGAATAAACTTAATAAAACTTATGACACTTTAAAAAACCCTCCTCTAGAAAAATCTGTTGGTTTCCATGTACCTGTCAGTATCACCCATTTTCCACAGGATACCTTTTCAACTCTTGCTTGTTTTAGAGATCAACACTGCCCCACCCCACCTATATTCCCCAATGTCCCTCTATTATTCAGATGTTAAGGACTGATAGATGTCTTTGTGTTTCCTGCTATCTTGTCCTCCATCAGCGGTAATTAATGTGGATGAACTATCCTCCCTGGTGTAGCTGGGTTTCCATTTGGCGCTGTTCCACTTTCCAAACTGTCTCACTAATCCCTGGAAGCTTTTGCGATGTAAGAGAAGAAAAACAAAAATCCTTTGAAGGTGGTGTTTGAACCCGAACAGTGTTGGAATAGAAAAAAAATACACGGTGACCTGTTGATCGCTTTTATTGACGTGTGATCACATCTGTTATTTAGACATACAATTTGAAATGCAGTTCTAGAGCAACATAGAAGCTGTTTTGCTTTTTCGTGCAGGATTATACCCTGATTTATATACAAAAGGATTTTGGTATTTTACCTTTTCAAAATCTAACATTTTTATTTAAAAAGAAAGCGACTGGCTGTGAATTAATCATTAATCATAGCTAATTCCCTGACATTACTCTTGATAAGCATTAAAAGGAACAATGTGGCCAACCCAAATCTCATAAAACACTCTTGTAGAGCACACACCACCCTTAGACAAGTGCTGGCTCAACTCTTCCATACAGAACAGAGGTTGGTTCACTGGTTCACGGGTTTTGGATTGCACAACTCTGCCTATTGTTGTCAGCCTTGACCCGCAAGGCCTCTCTTCTATACTGAAACGGGCACATCTGTTGCAGTAGCTCTGAGGCAGAGATTGTCTTTCTCCCTGGCCTGACAGAGAGTGATTGTGCAGTTGGGGCCCTTAATAGTGATGTCATTTTTCAGTGCCTGGAATCAGAGCGTTCCCTTGAAAGCTGATTTCTGAGCAGTTACACAATGCCACAGGTGGCAGAGACTTGGAGAAGCGGGAGGCTAGGAGACTGGACAAAAAGGAGTTTTGGATGAGAAAATCAAAGGAGTATCATATGTCAGGTATTAGGAAATGATTACCCAATGGCATCTCTCTTATGTTCCTTCTTCTGTGTCCTCCCGCGCTTCCCCCCCTTGCCTCTGTGAAAGCAGGGTGTTCTGACGGCTGTCCTCCTATATGAATAGTTCCAGCAAACCCTTTGATCAGGTGGTATGACCAACCACACGCTCCAGGCCTATTGTAAATGTTTCCATGTGCCTGCTGCTCTGCGTTGTGTTCAGTTTTCTGAATAGAATAAATGGCCCTGTAATGAAACTCACTGTGAGATGACTCACTCTCTTTTCCAATCTGGAAATGAGGCCAATTGGAAGAGAGTCACTAAATAAACAAAATCTGCTTTGTTTTTACCCCCATGCACACACACACAGACACACCATCAGACAACCTTTGACTGGCCTCTGCCAAAACACAGCACAGAACAAAGCCCACCGAGCGGTCTGAGCGACAGTAAAGTGTTACGGTCTGAACGGTAACTGGCAGAGTGGGTGGGCGAGACTGAGCAAGGCCATTTGCGAGCTGGAAGAGCAGAACAGGCGGCAGTGGGGAGTCTTTTTTGTTTTTTAAACTGTAAGGGTTTTGTTTATTGCTGAGAGTGTTGCGGTTAGTAGCTGTGTGTGTGTGCATTAGCTCGAGTGTCAGGTGGGGGTACATACACAGCCTTAAAACTCATACTGTCACCTGTGACTCACTTTGTTTTCTTTCTGTCTCTTTCTGTATCTGCAGCTGTGGTTCAGGTGGATGGGAGCCCAGTCAGACTACAGTTGTGTGACACTGCGGGACAGGTGAGTTTGCACACAAACACATTGCATTACCACTCGCACGCTACGCAGGTCATTGACATACAGTGCCTGCATGCTTCTCGGCCTTTGCTCTACATAACCCTCACATGTTGGTTGATTAGTCGCCGTTGCTTGGTTGCAGTGTCATATGCAGAGTTATGCAGGAATAGTTTTTAATAGCACATATTAGGGTCCTTGCATGCTCCTAATGTTTAAAAAGACATTTAAAAAAAAATCTTGAGTGCATTTGCAGACTCATCCTCACTATATTTGAGGCACTGAAACGATGGAACAAATAATTGGTTAAAAATTATAATTAGTTGTGAATTGTTTTCTGTCAGTTACTAAGGTGAATGACACTGTGCTACACAGAGCTTGGCAGGTAAATTTATTGACTCATTATTATGTTGATAGGCCAATCTTGGAAAGAACGTGTTGTGAAACAGTGTTTCTGTTTCCCTGGGGCATTGGGTGGTTGTTTCATAACCCACTACAGTCAAACCCTGCCCTGGGAGCAGCATATTTGACATTCGCAGCCGCTGCGAGGGCACTGCCAGTTCTGCATAGAATCAAAGACAGTTTGGCTATAAAGTGGAATGAGGCATTTGAGTAAACCCCTAATACGTGTAAAACCTCACAGCATGTTCTGAGCTGTTCACGGCCTTAAATCTGCACACACATACACGCAGACGCATCCGCACGCAGACAAGCTGGGGCAAATTCAACTAGATAAAAGTCTACAAACACTTACTGTAGTGATGCAATTCTATACGAGGGTGGGGGGAGAGCTTGAACCAGAGACTGGTCGGGTGTGCCAAAAACGTTGAGATGAGAGGGGAGAGAGCGAGGAGAGATGGAAAGACACAGAAGGTCTGGAAAAAGATGATAGCAGACACTTCCAGGGCTGATAAACAACGTCGCTCCTCACTCAGAGATGTTGATACGTGTGTGTATATTCTGCAGATGGGCCTACGTCATCAGATAACAAAGCGCAGCCAGACCTTGTGTGTGTCAAACTCAAAAGGCGGCATGTGCCGGGCCTCAAATCCACATGTGGAAACTACTGATTTTTTTTTGCACATTTTAATTGTGTTTTAAAGGGCAGAGAGCGGGCTTGCGGCATTGTTTAGTCAAATAAGGATTAGGAGATATGTGTTGGAAAGGATGGAGTTAAACGGAAAAAAAGGAGAGGTCTGAGTCAAGTTACTGCCAACCTAAATCTGTGTACTCAAGGATGTGGGAGGCCCATGTAAGTTAAAGCTGTGTGGCTCCAAAGTGTCAATTTAAGAGATTTACTGCAAATGGTATAAATGTGTGGGCAGGATTTGTCTGTTCTGAATATTTGCGCAATATAAACACTATCGAGACGGTTTGTTATTCAACAGTTACTGGCACCACTCCCTTTCCTGTGATGTGATGTTACAGTACTTGAGTGTGTTCAAGTGCATCCGTGTGTGGTCAGAGTGAAGGGAGGTGGCTCAAATCAAAATAAAGACTCTGAACCAGACATATGTTAAAAAAATATATGTAAAATAAAATTTCTCTCTTTGTTCTTCTCCATCAGGACGAGTTCGACAAACTCCGCCACTTCTGCTACAGTCGGACAGACGCCCTGTTGCTCTGCTTCAGCGTGGTCAGCCCCGCTTCCTTTCAAAACGTCTGGGAGAAGTGGGTCCCCGAAATCCGCCGCCGCTGCCCCCTCACGCCCATCATCCTCGTAGGGACGCAGTGCGACCTGCGGGAGGACGTCAAAGTGCTAATCGAGTTGGCAAGAAGGAGGGAGAGGCCGGTGGCGGAGGAAGATGCCAGGGCGCTGGCGGAAAAAATCGGGGCTGTGACGTACGTTGAGTGCTCGGCACTGACACAAAAGAATCTGAAGGAGGTGTTTGATGTGGCCATCTCTGTGGGACTGCGACAGTCTGATAGGCGAGCGCGGCGGGAGAGGAAGGTCCGCAGCACAGCCGATAAGATGAAGATGCTCTCCAAGTCCTGGTGGAAGAAATATGTGTGCGTCCAGTAGGGGGGAAGGAGATAATATTTCTGTAACTGATGTAAAACTGGAACTGCTGACGTATTTGGGAGTGTTGAGTTGGATGTAAGGACTCCTTGTTACTTTCACATGGACGGCCTCAAACGACCTACTGTGACTTTAATTTGATGGAGCAACAGTTCAGCAGGGGCACCTGGCTAAGCTATATGGCTGTTTGGGGATTTGATGGTTTTACTTTGACCAGAAAAGACCCTATGTTGATGCCTAAGAGACAGTATAAGGTTGTAACCACTGTCTGCTCTTCAGAGCCAGTATGTAAAATGTGACTGTGACCATCATGGAACCAAAAATTATGGCACTAGGAAAGTGTTACGGCTCATGGACTGCATATCATACAGAACTTGTCCAAAGGAATTCCAGCTGACTTGGGGGTCGTTAAGGAGATGATATCGCATATTAAAAATATACTCTTTCTTTTTTATGATTTGGTTCATTTCTTTATCAAAGTATATTATTTCATTTGATCTACACTGTAACTCGGATTTCAAGGCTTGTGATAAAATTTTTTCCCGATTTTCTTTTCAATTTTGTTTTATTGAATTCAAAACGTGAACTGCTCCGCGTAAAAGTCCAAATTAAACATTGCAAGCCCTGCACTTTTTCCTAAATGAGAGGGATCTGTGAGTCAAATAGCTTCTAAAAATAGACTCTGTAGTTTATCAGATTTAACTCATCCTTTTAAAAATTTACAATCAAATGTATATGAGTATAATTTTTTTTAATGGAATGATGATGACATCTCCAGGATGTGTATGACCGTTTTGAATGGTGTGTGTTATGCTACAGGCTGTTGTAGTTTTGTCACAGCTGTTAATTGGCCATTAAGCTCCTTTACCAATAGATTGATTTGATGCAAAATATTAATGGCAAAGATCAAATACCGATCATCATCCAACCAACACAATCTGGAGAACACATCTCTGCTGCAGGTTTATGGAAGATTTAGCAATATCGGTTTTCACTTTGACTGATTCCGAAATGTTAAAGCCAGTTCGACTTCATAACATTTTGTTACTGTTACAATGTTGCAGCAATACATGGGTTATACCACTGTACCTTGGTCGTATTATCCACATTTCAAGCACATCACTTAAGTCTGGCCATGCAATGGTCTTTGGACCAGTGAAAGAGTGGAAATCCTTCTTCAAAAGTAGGATCCAAGCAGGTAAAGGCTCTTAGCTGCTCCGCTCATTGCTTTTGTTGTCTTTCGTTGTCAGTCAGTATAAAACCGAACTCTCTCCACTTTTGAGATTATGCAGTAAATGAGGTGAAATCGCCAAAGAGACTGATTCTGTGTTTGCTTCTTATTTTTCAGAAGCCTTTCATTCATCTGTCTATTTATCTGTTCTTTCTGGGCCAATAACTGATCAACAGCAATACACAGCAGATGTATGAGATCTCACACGCCATTATGTATGTTACATAGTGATCATTTGATGTTTGTAATGTCATCAGGATAAATCTGCTTGTACAGATACAGTATAAGTGACTCGGTCTTTGTCTGTGCTGTCCCAACTCTAAATGGGCTCCGTATGATTGTTTCAGTTTGTGTCATGAGAGAAGTTCTTTGGGTTTTATGAGTGGAACTAAATAAAATGTGAAATATTTAACCTGCTTTTGTCGTTGACTCTTCTGTGGAGCTGTGTTACGTGGTCACGTGGTAGAGGGCAGGGGAATGTTTCTGAGGTTAGTGGTTACTGCAGAGCATGAATAGACGTTTTTGTGGATCTCATAAGTCCTAAAAGAGAAATTTGATCCAAATGTAGAGGTTCACACACAGGGTTTTATTTGTTTACCACAATGAGGATCAGAACAACATACACAACTCTATGTGTGTGTCCTCTATCTTTTCAAAAGTAAAAAATCCCCTCTCTAGTCCCCTTTATAGCATTTTCACTATTGTTATCAGTCGGATCTCAATTAAGAATCATTACACCAGATGTAGTTGACTCAAATCACCTTATAGCACTGTAAAAGTAATATACAGTAAGTGATCATTAACCATGAGATAACCTGACAGAAAACAACAGTGAAGAACTGCTGCATGTTTTATCACCAGTCATTTATTCTGCAAGATAAGCAGTTCTCTCTAAAATGAACTAAAACTTCATTTTTGTTGGAAAACGCTTCAAAGGTTCAGAAACCTCAGAGGTTTTGTCGGGAACCAAGACTTTTAACTTTGCAGGATCAGATGATTATAATTGACTAAAATAGCCCTTTCCTGCCATATATAGCTGGGTGTCTACACCACACTACAACAGTGGCAGAGAAGGATGGTTAGGTAGGTATCTTGTACTTGTTTAGAAATGCTAATGATAGGGTAGGTGACTAAAAAGAGAGTCTGTGTCGTCTGGCAGGCTGCAGATGAGTATGCTGTCCGGCCTCAGAATGAGTGAAACTAAAGCAGGAGTTATGCCAAGTGGTCTAATTATGATAGTTAGCACGGCTCCACTTTCCACCAATATTTTTAGTATGAAACCCCATTGTTGTGTCTCAGCAAGGCAGCTGTCTTGCGAAACGTCCTGTGATTTAGCATCGTGGCTTGTGTGTTTGACTGTAATATCTACCTGCCTGCTGGAAGTACAGGTTATTGTCTGCGGCTGGAATCCTGAGAGGTCAATGATGAAGCTAACAGTCAGGAAACAGCATAGCAGTGGGCTCTACGCATCGCTCAAGTTTCACTGTGAGAATGTCCAAGCGCACGTCTTTCTGCTAATTTAGACTGCAATACGTATTTTACTGCATAAACCAGAAGAGCTCAGTATGAACATATGTGGGGGGATTTGTGTTACAAAATGTAAATAAAAAGATTACGTCAATGAGCCAAACCCATGAAGATTATGGAAGTCATGTGGAACTCACAAAATATTATCTTTCACTGATAATCTGTTCATGCAATGGAGCCCATTCATGGTCACTGGTTAAAGAAGTCAAACTAACATTCATTGCTCAATCAGATTTCTCCCATTATGGCAAATATTGGGTTCAGTCCAAAAAAGCTGCTCAGTTTCTCTTGCCAGCGCAAAAGTGCCTTTAATCTGTATTCTCTTTCATGCTCAGCAAGTCAAGATTCCTCTGGGAGCAAAGAGACATCTAGTTGTGCAAAAGTCAGATCAGTGACCTGAGTAAACTCTATGTGGTCTCAATTGCTAGTTTTAGGTCTTTTTAAGACAACTTTTTGTTAATTTTTTAAACGACTAAAAAGGAGGATAAAACAGAGTTTGCTTCACAATGGCTTAGCTTGTGATTGACAATTAACTGCCGTATATGAGCATGCAGTGTCCATCAGGTCTAATCCACCCCTCACCCTGTTTTCCATACAGACATGAGAAAGTCAAAAATGCCCCGGTCTTCACCGACCACCTCAAAGTGTCTAATTCTGTCTTTTCATGATCCCACGTTCACCTGAAAAAAGCTTTTGACAAAACTTTGGCACCAATTAAACTTCAGGACATACTTAATTTCATTTAGCAAATTAAGGAGACTGTGCAGTATTAGTCAGCGGGTGGCTGTAGCTCAGGAAGTAGAGCAGGTTTTTAGCAAGCTTTTAGTATATGGATAGAAGAAATAGGCCATAGGCCTTATATTCTTTGAATTCAGTAGATCTTAGTCCCATTGATACAGGTGTACAAAATCAGGCACAAACACTGGTGCAAGAGTCTGTTGCTATAAAGAACTCAATGAAAGTCTTTAATAGGATGCCAACATTGCAACTAGTGAGTTTGTGAAATTTCATAACAGTAATAATATCAAAGTAAAATAAAACCAAAGAAAACTGCCGCAAAGCTTCAAAGCATGGGTTTGGCATGGGTCCGTTTAAGAGGACGCAGAAGATTTATGACTTAACCTAGCATGCTATCATTCCCTTTACACTTAAGTATGATTAGTAGCAATGTATACTATTCAACTCTAACACAGTAAAGTAGAGAGTAGCTATTTCCTGCTTTCATGCTAAGCTAAGCTGTGCTAACTCAGCATCATGTTGGATAGACGATGATGAGAGTTGCAACAACCTTCTCTTCTAGCTTGGCAAGAGAGTGCATTTCCTATACTGTCAAACCACTCCTTCTAGACATTTTTTTTTAAAAAAGATCAGAAACAGCTTAAACAGCACAAATTTTTTATGCCATTGAACTACTCAAATACAGAGTATGATTACTTAATGGTTCCTGCTAGCAGCACTTCTTCTTGGAAATGGAAACTTTCAGCTTTCTGTCAAACCAACACTGGGTGAGCTAATGGTGTGAAATGGGTGGCCCGGTCAGCTGTAGCCTCCTTCAGCTGTAACAACCTCAAAAGGTTACTGAACTTTACAACCCCGTGAGCACACCTCCTTACATAACTTCTAAGAACCATTTAGGTAACAACTGAACTCTGACTCCACATGAAAGTGTAGATCAGTAATCAGTTCTGATGTCTTTAAGTTGATGAAGGATTTCTGTGGTACCCCCCACACACAATTGCCAGCATAATGACTGGAGCTCAGCCCACGGGGTGGGATTACTGAAAGACATTAACCATGTTAATCGGGTCTGTGGGTTGAGAAGGGGTTCAGCAATGTGGACTGTGGTCCACTTTGTACATTGTCTTTAGGATTAACTGTTGCCCAAGCTTGTGTAATGCTATGCAATATGTCTGGAGCCCGATTAAAAGATATAGATTGAGTACAGTTCATTATTCTTGACAGAAATCATTTTTAGACCTCAGTTATTTCAGTGACTTGTCCTCATATGTTCACAAGACTAAAAGTGTTAGGTGTTTATGTGATTGTGACAAAGGACTGCAAAGACGTTCTCATCGCTGTACCTCTAGTTGAAGAGGAAGTTTTAAATGTTATCTAAATTATTTGCTGAAGCTTTAATGTATAGGTTTACGAATAATATTTTTATTTTTTCTCCTTATTTCTTATGACTGAACCCACCAGCCGGCTGTTGGCTCACACTTGGTTGCAGGAGTGGCCTGTCTGGCATGCTACAGTATGGCGCAGCAACTAGGATTATGTTTTAATAAGCTTATATAAACACCCCCCACAGTGCGCTCTCATTATGGGAAGCTAATTGAGTCGCTCTGTCCCAGGGGTCAGCAGGGCCTCTTTGAACAGCTCTGTGTTTTGCTATAAAGAGGCCCATCTCTGCCTTCAGAACATCTGTCCTGTAGTCTGTAGAACATGTGTCTTTGTCTCAGGCAAACTGTTTGGACGTGCACATGTAATACACTGTATTTGCCTCCAGCTTCTTTCACATCTTGAGGATAACTTTAAAAAAAATAGCCCAATAAATTCTTTTTTTTAAACAGCAATTTGTCAGCAATGGTACAGTCCTCTGTCCTTGTTTCAGTCCACTCTGCGAATAATTATTATTTTCATCAACCTTATTGGGGTTTTAAACTGTATGCTTTTTATATGAGAACCTCATCTCATTTTTAGCAAAGCCAGCAGAACGAACAGCAAAAAGGTTAGGATGTCATGAAAGTTATAAAGCAGGCCGCAAAAATCTCCTCACTTTTAGACATACCACCAATATGAGACAGATATTTTTGGTTTGAAGTGACATAGATCTAAAATGGTTTGTAATTAAACTTCAGGAAATAATACAACTCTGTGGCCAACAGCGACAGTTAAAGTTCTGATTAAATTCATTGTCCCAGGTGGCTAGACCATATAGGTTGTGATGACACGATGAGTTTTAGTTTACAGATTTCCATGACAATTAAAGGTATTCCAATAAAAGGATCTGTAATAATTTGTGCTTTCCTGATTTTTTTGGAGTGTTGTTACTTTATACTAATTTTGACCAGTTACTTGCAAAATTTATGATCTAGCATCATCTTAAGTATTAATGCTTTATAAAAAAAATTAATTCTTGAAGAATTAGGTAACTGTCCTATATAGCAAAGTTAGCTCAGTGCCATTCAATAATAGCATAATTGTAAGCAGCCTTACTACAATCATATAAAAATTCACATGATGAACTCTGTGCAGTCCTGTGACGAACTAAGTTCACTCACTGACTTATTAGTTTGTTAAACCACCTTCAGCAGCAATAACTTGAGGTAATTATTTTCTGTTTGACTTTATCAATCTCTCGCATCATTGTGGAGAATTTTTGTTTCTTTAGCTCATTGAGATTTACAGTTTTCTGCCACAACTTTTCAATTGAGTTTGTGGACTGGGCCATAGCCGCACATTGATTATTTTTTTATGTAGATTCTTGCTTACTTGGGATCATTCTCCTGTTTCACAACTGTACAGAGGAGTACTGTGGTACTGTGGTTGCAAAACAAGCCCAAATCAGTGCCTCTTCACCACTGTGTTTAACAACGGATATGTGTTTTTTGTGCTTTTCACCAAACACAACTCTGTGTATTGGCTAAACATCTCCACTTTGATCTTGTCTGTCCAATGAACATCGATCCTTTGGTCTTGTGGTTTGTTCAGATGCAACTTTGCAAACCTAAGTCGTCTTGCCATGTTCCTTCTAGAAAAGCAGAGATTTATTAATGGCAACCATTCCCAACCGTTCAAACTGTCATCATCTTTAATATTTAACATGCTAACTGAGGCCTGTAGAGTTTGAAATATAGCTCTTGTTTTTTAATTTTTTATTTATTTTATGTTTCTCTGAGCGTTGCACGAGCTTACTCTTGGGGTGAATTTGCTGGGGGATCCACTCCTAGGAAGATTGTGGCCTTGTGCCAACACAAACTTGAAGACTTCAGACCAGCAAACTCCCAAAACAAAAACTTGACGATGATCAGATAATCAAGTGCATTTCCAGTTAAGTGCACACTGATAATCTTAATGCTATGGAATGCTATGACTATGTAATAAATATGTGCTTAGTTGTTATTCACATTATTTTTCTCAACCACATGCCCACCATTAGCATTTAGCTTAAAGCACTGGTTTCTACACAGATAACATTAGAGTGCCAATGTAGCTGAAGACCAATAACTAGACACACAAGAAAGCATGGAGAATAATCCAAGTTACCATAAACTGCTACCTTAAATGTGTCCTTTGGTAACAAAGTCTTCAGGAAAGTCATCACAGAAGAGATCTTCACTCACTTTCTTTCCTTAGCTGATTTTCAAGCCTAGACTATTTTTAGTAGATTATTATTGCTGTGTCATTGAGCTTTTAAAAGTTTTATGTTATTATTGCAATTTTATGTTTAAACAACTGACTCTAGGAGTTGTGAATGTACTAAAGTACTGAACAAATTTGGCACCTCATGCAGCTTATTGCATCATTTAAAAACACACCTGTGTGTATGTGCTTGTCACATGTGGCTTTTGTGGTGTATTTCAAAAGTCAGAGCATGTAATTGCACGTAATGTAATGTCATTCCTCAAACTTTATAGCCAAACACAGCTCAAAATGTAATTAAGCAATTTCAGATAGAATGAGATGACAGAAGCGGCCCCATATCTTTTTTCTTATCTCCACCTCTGCTGCACAATAGAAGCTTTTTTTTCCATTGACGGCTGCTGTTAATAGTTGACTCGAGTTATGTCAGAACATCTTGTTTTCTTAAAGGTTCAAAGGAAAACATTACTAGGCGAGCTGTAGAAAATTTATATTTTTAAGAGTTCAGAAGCCACTAACGTTTTGCTTTATGCTTCTTCGTAAGGTGAACATCTGCTGTTTGCTTAGTGCCTCGAGTCACCTCGACTGTACTTGCTTTCAGTGTTTAGTGTCAAATTGTATCTGGGGCATGAAAAGTAGTCCCGCCTGTGAACAGTAAGTGGTGATGAAACTGGAGCACAGAGTTTGGGGTTTAACTCAATAAGGTTTTGATTTCAAAGAGGAGCCTTTTTTCTTTCCTGAGTTGATCATATTCCCTGTTTTGGATCCAGCTGAATGACTGATGTCACTAACAGAGGTTATGATTGGCTGCAGCCCACTTTGCCTCTGTTGTGTGATTGGCCTACAGAGACATGCATTGTTCCCCCTGTAGAAACTGCTCATGGCTATAATGACCTCATTTACTCCGTGACATGTGTGAATATATTTTTCTCGTCTGTTCTTCCTTGTCTCTCTCTATACTTTGGCTTGTTTATTTCACATTATCCAGCGCTTCCTCTTTTTTTCTGTTGCCTCTATCACCTGCTTATCAGTTTATTTTTCTGGTGTTCCCTGTTCTCTGTGTGACTGCTTGCAGCCTGTGGCGCTTTGATCTCTCATATGGGACAGATAAGACTGCAGGGCGTGTGTGTGTTTGTGTGTCTATATGCATACACACTCATTTATGCCTTGTTTCCCCTGGCCTTGGTGTTGTATTATAGTTTGGTACTCCAATAGCCTTCACTTTGACTGATTTACACAGAACAAAGTCACCTCGGATAACATATGAGTTACTGACCATTCTTAAACGTCCATGCGGGATTGACATTATCTTCAAAAGAGTACATTTATTCCTAAAGTAAACAAACGTCAAACAAGTTAGTCCACGGATTTAGTGGTCACTGATAACGTCTGGGATGAAAGCTAATTATTTACCCAGCGTTGTGACTTATTACTGGTCTGAACAGCTCAACATCACTGCAGGACCATTGTGTACTTTGATGTAGAGGAAAGATAATTTTTTTCCACACATGGAAGATGTGTATCACTAAATGTGTTAAGTGATAAGTGATAAACCCACGAAACTCATGTCCATCTGGACAAAAGAGGAAATCATGTTTTTAAAGGGCAGCAGAGAGAGGAAGTTGGGTTGATGGAACGGGCCAGCAAAAGATGATTCAATATGTGGAAACCTGTGCTAGCTTTGAATTTTTCCGATTTAAACCAAACCTTTGTTTCTTTAGCTAGTCTAGCTCCACATATGAATGGCCCATTAGCTGGTTAGTCCAAAAGTATTTTTACAGACTAGAATATCAGATGGATTTTAAAAGATATTCTAGGTCATTGGGAGAAAAATCCACCCTGTTTGGTGATCCCTGGACGTGTGGCACGTGGGACAAAAGTTAATGAGCACAAAAGCTAATGAGTGTGATCATCACCTCACTTTTCCTCTAGTTCTACCATGAATTCACCAAGGTGACAATTATGGTTTTTAGAGTTTAATATTTTTGATCCTATCATAATGATAAATTGTAATGTCACTACTGTTTGGCACATGACCACTAACCAAGTCACGTTAACCTGTTGACCATTTTGGACATGTGACAATAATGGTGATGATGTAGGATCAAGAGAATAAGGCCCCAGTCAGTTAAGGCTACCCAGAAAAAATGAATATTCCCAGCTGCAGTTGGTTGATGGCAGTTGCTGGGAAAATTATTGCTAAAGTCCCAGTCATGCAGGCTTACAGGTCAGTGGCCTGCTGGCAACCACCTGTGGCTAGAGAAAAACATATATTCCCCAACTGGTTGGCAGAAACCTCCTTGTGATTGCTTTGTTGTCTAGCAAATTGCTGCAGTCATAGTGTGAATGGGTTGAAATTATTAAATGTGCAACTCAAGCCGAACTGGAGGAGTTTCTTCTTTCAAGTAAAGATGTTGGCTGCAGCTCTGAGGTACAACTTTCTGAGGTAGTCTCCATTTCCAGTTTCCAGCAAAATATTTTTAAGTTTTAGTACCGCTCGGCTAGTAGTTGTGAATATTTGCAACAAATAGGAAAAACTAGAGACAACTGTGGCTTTCTAGCAACCAAAGCAACCACAGAGAGGTTGTTGGTACAGCACCATCTTTGCAATAGGCAGCAGCTACAAACTTCCAAGAATCACTGCCAAGCAATTAGGGAATGCACATTGTTATTACATCCAATATGGCAAACAACTCTTGAGCAATCTGTGCATGACATCAGTTCAATTCAATTTTATAGCAACCCAGCCACCTAGTAATCAGAATCAGAATCAGCATACTTTATTAATCCCTAAGGAAAGGATGTGGGTTCCAGTTGCTCCAGTATAAATAACATATCAAGGAATAACAGAGGTGATTATAACTAAATATCAAGAATGTAGAAAAGAGCGTGTGCAAAAAGCGTGTAACTATTGCAGTGTTTACAGTGTATTAGATGGAAGAGTTGTACAGGGAGATGGCCACAGACAGGAATGATATCCTGTGTCGTTCAGTGGTGCTTTTTGGTAATCTCAGTCTCGCACTGAACGTGCTCCTGTGACTAGCCAGCATGTCATGGAGTGGGTGGGAGGTGTTATCCAACATTGTCTTAATCTTGGACAACATTTGCCTCTCCGACTCCACCTTAAGGGAATCCAGCTTCATCCCCAAAATATTACTGACATTATTAAGTCTGTTGGCGTCTGCGACCCTCAACCTGCTCCCCCAGCATGCAACAGCATAGAGGATAGCACTGGTCACAACAGACTCATAGAAAATCCTGAGCATTGTCCAACAGATGTTGAAGGACCTCAGTCGCCTTAGAATATTGAGACAACTCTGACCTTTCCTGTAAAGTGCAATGGTGTTTTTAACCCAGTCTAGTTTATTGTCTATTTATAGTCCTCCACAATGTCCACGTTGACCCCCTTGATTGAAACAAGGGTCAAGGTTTTCCTGGTCTTCCCAAAGTCCACTATCAATTCCTTGGTCTTTGCCACGTTGAGCTGCAGATGATTCTGCTCACACCACGTGACAAAGGAGTCGACCACAGCCCGGTACTCTGTCTCATCATCCCTGCTGATGAATCCAACCACCGCGGAGTCATCAGAAAACTTCTGAAGATGGCAGGTCTCTGTGCAGTGGCTGAAGTCTGTGGTGTAGAGGGTGAAGAGGAAGGGGGAGAGGACAGTCCCTTGTGGTGCCCCTGTGTTGATGATTACCTTGTCAGACACACACTGTGGGAGACGTACATATTGTGGTCTTCCTGTCAGGTAATCAACAATCCAGGACACCAGAGAAGCATCCACCTGCATCGCTGTTAGCTTATCACCCAGGAGGGTCGGCCTGATGGTGTTGAAAGCACTGGAAAAGTCAAAAAACATGACCCTCACAGTGCTCGCCGGCTGGTCCAGATGGATGTAGACACGATTGAGCTGATAGATGATGGCGTCTTCAGCTCCGAGACGGGACTGGTAAGCAAACCAAAGGGGATTCTGATGTGGTCTGACTATGGGTCACAGCTAATCCAGGATGAGTCTTTCCAGGGCCTTCATGACGTGGGAGGTCAGTGCCACAGGCCTGTAATCCTGGGGGCCACTGGCATGATGTCTTCCACAGCACTGGGACCCTTTGCAGTCTCAGACTCAACATGAACAGTTTATGAAAGACTCCACAAAGCTGGGGGCCACAGCTGGGCTAAAATGACCTGTTTTTAGCATTCATGCACCTATAACTCATCTCAATCATAAACACAAAAGCTGAATTATACATGCCTGCCAACCAGCTAGAATTGACTATAGTTTTTTTTTTCTACATTTGTTTTACTCTTCCTAACATGATTAAGTATATCAGCTTGCAAACAGCACAAAAAGATCAACCAACACTACAGCATGGGTAGTGTTAGTAGAGAAAATATGGTATTGTTTTAAATATGACAGCTGAGATCCCTTCACCCTAACAAGGTCATAAGGCAAGTTCCAGCCATCCATTTTCTAATCCAATTCAAGGTTTGGAGTCAAACCCGACTGTCACAGGATGAAAGGCAATGAGGCATGTTTAAAAAAACAAAAACAAATGTCCAGCTCTGATTGTTTCTTCAGTCTTTGTAGTTTAAAATGAATCTTGTGGAAACACTGTTGCAGATTTAATGAAATCACTTTCTTTGCCCCAGTTTTCATTTCTCATTTCTTCATCTTGGCTACTGATACACATCTTTCATGGTTCATCAAAGATACACAGTTTACTTCATGTTGAAACTTCTTAAAGATTGATAAGAGTGCTGAGCTTGGAAGTGTTACCTTGTGTCATCACTTGCTCCAAACTATTTGAAATAAATAAGTGGATCAGCAAATTAACGTGGCTTTTTCCTCAGTTCTTGGCGGTTCATCGACACATATGCTCTCCCGCTCAGCCTAAGGAGATGCATACTGACAGGAAACAGAATCTCTCATGGCCAGGGACACTTTGTTCCCCACTCTGCTCTAATGTACTCACCGATAGACATATGAAATCTGAATCTTGAGCCACTCAGAGTTTAGTGCTGCAAGCCCGGGCCAAGCCAGCTGTTGGAAGTTACGGGGCCAGTTATGTAAGCACGTCCCTCTCGCCCTATGCGGCCAGTCTCCCTACCTCACGGCATGCTGCGCCTAAAGCTCTTTATCAGTAACCGAGATAACACCTGCAGAAGTGCTCCACTTATCTGTGCCTGTACAGTGGAGCATATTTCCAGTTCACTGGATAACAACAGGATTCAGCTTGTACATTTGATGTACTTTTTCTTCTTTGCCCTTTTATTTTCTTGCAGCTTTTTTGATTTGTGCTTTTCTCTCAGTCTTTCATCTCATCAGTCTTGGCAGACTTTCTCTTGTCTTCCTTTTATTTTGTTCTTCTGCACCCACACTAACTCCCTTTTTCACCCCTATTCTTCTCTCTTTCTAGAATCGCCCTTTATCCCACTTCTGAATATATGCATTCATTTCTCCATTGAATACGAAAAAATACAATGCCTTATTCTTCAGTTGCTGACCACCAGAATGACCTTTACCTTTTCTTCTCTCTCTGACCTCCCACTGGCTTTTTTTAAAAAAAAATTCTTCTTTGCCAAGTCTCCACCCCCAAGTTTCATAACACACTGATTTATTTATTTATTTATGTAATTTTCTCATTTTTTATCCTGGCGTTCTGTTGTTTTACACTTCTTCTTCAAACCACAAAATGTGATTTATCAGCCCATTTTCTACCATAATCCCCTACATACACAAACAACCATACATGCACACACTTCCGAATCTTCCAGACCTAATAGCCTTTTTATTCCCAACAGTGAGCTCACACTGGGACCGTGTTTGTCCACTGAAGTCAAACATAGAGCTGCCCTCAATGATTGATTGCTTAGTAATCTCACAGTAACAACACAACATACACTAAAATCACTGTTTGAGCATGTGGTGCACTACACAGGAGGTAAGGAGCCCCCATAGACAGACCACATGATCTCCCAAAACCAAAAGTTACCCTGACAATCACCATCTTTCAGCAGAGGATAAAAGTGCTTCAGTTTTTAGTGTTTAATTGTGGAAGCCATTATTGTTACCCACAAATACACGGCAGCCCTAACTAGAGCTAAACTATCGCCGTGACCCTGCAACCTCAGCCCCCTGCATGCTTTGAAACCTGAGAAAGCAGCCGTGATCTTTGACCTCCAGCCTACCACCTCCCACGGCAAGAGGAGCCCTCTCTTTCTCCCCCTTTGGACAGGATGTGACCTATAAGAGGAGCTCCGTAGGAGGGCCTTTACTCCAGACACTGTCCAGACTTAGTGTCTGGACCCAAATGATCTGAGACTGAAGGCAGCACCTGACAACAAGATGTAAGCAGTTTAGATAAGTGGTAATAGAATAATCGCCATATTTCCTGTATCCTGTAGAAGATGAAACAAGAAATATAGCCAATTTGAACTATGCTGCTCAAAACAATGAAGGTGAAACTTCAATCACACATTGGCTGTTAACTAAGTTAAAAGCTGAAATTGTTTTGTTTTTTTAAGTTAAAAAGTTATACTGCTGTTTTTAGCACTATGTTTATATTTTATGAAGTGCTAATCAACCAAAGATTTCAAGTCCTCTGCTGACTTGTCTTGTAACCCATCATCTTGTCTACTGACTTACACCTAGTTCGTGTTCACTTTTTGTCTTTGCAAAAAAATGCACCATGTACCAAAAGTGATGTCACAACTGCTGGTGTCCATCATGTTTGGTTTTGGATTGTCATGCATCTCAGTTTTTGTGAACTGGCTTGAGTGGTGGACTACTGTGTCAGTCATTACCACCATTTCACTGAAACATCAGTACAGCATCCCTGTGGCTCAAAGATTATACAGAAAGAGATGCTGGAACATCTTGAAAACGTGATACGTTGTGGGGATCATTAAAAGAAAAACTAAAACTAAAACACATGACGTTTGCTCCCTGTTTCGACATCTTCTCTTACTTTACCTTCACTGATGCAAAGATTTTTTCCTATTATGTAGGAGTAAAGTACAGCGAGTGTGGCTCACGTCAAGCACCAGTTTAAATTGGTCACAGGGCTGTGGTGACATAACAGTTAATGTGTGACGAAGCCCATACAGTGACCAAGCTTTCGTTTTTAGAGCTTCCAGTGTAGCCAACTTCCTGTTGTGTCCACCATTCATTGTTTACAATACAGAAACAGAGTCAAATGTAGTCTTTTGCTCTACACGTGGACTGTTTTCCTGTCCGCAACAAAGGTCCGCTCAAACAAGATGGTCAGTAGAACTTGGACTGCAAAGGGAAACAATTCTGCATATTTGCTTGACAAATCTGTTTCAACAGACTTGTGTTGTCTGTTGTCAGCTAACAGTTTTGAGCTAACAGCCATTATTGTTTCATTCCCATATATTCCTGAAACACATGGACGTTAAAGTAACATGTCTTCCTTCATGTTTCTTCAAAGCCCTTTCACTGTTGTGACTCATGTGAAACTTTTCACAGTACTACAAAGCAATGATAACATATCTTTCACACCAGACAAACGTGATGTTGCCCAGTATTGACAGCTGACCTCAGAAGCTTGCATGGTTGCTGACCTCAAAAAATGCATCCAAACATCTAAACACCACTGTGGATTGTAAAAAGATAGAATAAGTATGATTTCTGATTTCACTTATGTAAACTATTCACTTTTTATCCAGTTGACTAAAATGAGTATGAAAGTTTAAGTTGATTAGTAAATCTGTCTTGATGCAGCATTTAACCCAATCCTACGTTTTCCTTCCCATACAATTTATTGAATTAAACCTTTTAAACTGAACTTTACACCATCGTTTTCTTTTCTGTGAATCCCCCCTTCTGGCCTTTCTTCACCCATTCCCATCCTCCACTTGACATTATGAATGTATCCAGTCACTGCCAGTAAAGTTTATAAGAACAAACTCGCTTTTGTGATGCCACAGAGCAACGTGAATCCACATCATCCATTTGCTTTTGTTTCTCTGTTTTTCCAGGGCTTTTCTCAGAGTGCACCACTGAAAGGTAGTCAAATCACCATCCAAGCTTCTCTATTCAGTTCAGAAAATGGCTTTGATGCTTTTGATTGGGGCGTTATTGTCCGATTCCTTTTCACTTTGACCTGCTGATTCATTTCTTTGTTGGTCTACAGAGCGTCAGCCAACAAAAACATCAGGAAGAGCTGAGATGTTAAGTACAGGGAGGGAGTTTGGACATGTTGGGAACAGGGTCATGACGTCTGGTTTGTGTCAGCAGTAAATCTGCCTTCCCGTCTAGAAGAATGAGAGTAAGAAACCTGAAACTGGGTTTTAGTGGGATTAAATTCTTACAGTTCAGTAATGTGACGTGTTGTTCTTGCAAATGAAAAATTACCAGCTTAGTAGGTTAGTTTCATTCTAACTGGCTCTTAGTATGTGTGTTCTGCAGTGCCCTGGCTTCACATTTTATATTTTAGGAAGCTGAAGCTTTCCTGGTAATTTTCTATCAGTGCATTCTCATATTTTTCTTCTTCATCATTTTAACACAAACTTATAGTCATTTCAGCAAAAGGTAAATGATACAATTTAATGTTTAGTTACAAATATGAAATAAAAATCCTTATTAATTGTTATTATATTCATGCAATTAATAGAAACAAGCAGTTTTGCAGTTTGCAGGACTGGTTCCTGATTATTACACATAAACTATCCCATGTGTCCAGGTAATCTTTAACAGGTTATTAACATGGAATTAGATGGAAACAGACACTTTTATATTTTGCAACCAATTTCTGGTTGTTAAACAGAAGCTACTGTTTTCTGGTTATAAGCCCCAACATTAAAGACAAATGTTACAGACATAAACTAAGAGTAATTCCAGCATTATAATATGTTAACAGTGTGCTAATATTATATTATCATCCAGTATTACCTGGTTATTATGGTGTTATTACCACAAGTCTCACTATAAAAAGACTAACACAGAGATATTACCATTATATTGCTAACATACTATTATATTGTTACCATTACATCACTATAATATTATTAATTGGTTTTGCCTCATGGGTATACATTTGTTTCAATATTAGGACCTCCTGTTTCTGGCCCATTCTTACTATTCTTACTATACTGTGTATTTCTAATATCTTGCTCGTGTCCACCTTTATTACCCCAATAATACCACATTATTACCAAGCTGTAATAGTGCATAAAGTTTAGCCATCCCGGACACACTCACAGTTTGAGGGTTTTGAGGGTTCAATGTCTTCCCCAAGCTAGACTTTGGCACATAGAGTTGAAGAGCCAGGGATTGAACCAGCAACCTTCCTACTGGCAGGTTCTGCATTTTCAGTCCACTTAATTTCACCATATGTTTTGATCCATTGAAGATGAACTAGTGGTATTATGTTCCAGGCTGTTATGTTCTGTGCCCAATCAGTGTCACTCTTTCAAAAAGCATAGATTGTCCATGACAGTGTTCTTCCGCCAGTTGCTGCTATTGAAGCATAGTGTTGACGCAAGCATTTTCTCTCAACTGGATTGATACTATGCAGACTATGCTATATGTGCACTGTGCCAATAATGAAAATGTGTAACTACGGTGTTATAAACAGTTAAAATTAAGTGATATTTACTGAATATTCAAATGTCATCTAATAATATGTTGGGATTTTTACGAGGTTAAAGTGAACAGTTGATTAAGAACTAAGAACCTGCATGTGTCCCTTTGTCAAATTACAAACTGTTCCATTTGTACTTCTGTTTGTATGCAGGTTGAACAAACATGATAAAACATGTTCACTACCAAACATTATAGGTGCTAGTAGGCAGATTTTGATAGTTTTTTGGCAGTGTCAGTGTAGCTGATTCCTCACATGTGTTTTTGTGTATACCCCAAGTGACTCATTCAACTCCTTTAACACATCAGTGTTAGCAATAAAAAGTGCAATGTGTACAATAACAAATTTACTAATGAGGGTTTTTTTTTTTTAACTTTTTGAACTCCTATTTCTTGAAGATGAATTATTCCTTACCAAACCAGTGTTTTTAAAAAAACACGTCACTTACCATGTCACCTCTGCCTGCACTGGTTTATAAAGTGAGTAAGCAGATGTTCATTGCAAGTCAAGGCTGAACATCTCGCATTGTTGTCAGTGGACATATGCTGACCAACCACCATGGGAATCATACTGCGTGTGTGTGTGTATGTGTGGTGTGTGTGTGTGTGTGTGTGTGTGTGTGTGTGTGTGTGTGTGTGTGTGTATGTGTGGTGTGTGTGTGTGTGTGTGGTGTGTGTTTCTGTGTGTGTGTCTGTGTGTGTGTGTGTACGTGTGTGGGGGAGTGAACCACACACTCCTTCTCCAAGAAGGGAGAGAAGGGCTGAATGAGCTACACGAGGTCTGGGAAAAACAGAGGGGAGGCAGATCCAGAGAGCAGAGTATACTGTGAGGGAGTGTGATGTGAGTAAAATGAAAGGGTAAAGCAGTCACATTTTGCCTGGCTGTGGGAAAAGAGTCATATGACAGCTGCACCCAACAGCCAAATTCAAGGGAAAGAAAAATCTGCATTTATTGTTTTTAGGTTTTTATAAAAATGGGGATCATTTTCAAGGACAATGTGAGGCTTTATTCCTGGTGGGATTTGAGAGAGGAATGGAGACAAAAAGGGAGGGGGACAGAGAAAAAGAGAGATTGAATACCTCCTTTGGGCAGCCTCCTAATTGGTCTCATTACTGTGTAACTTCCTGGTGAGTGCAGGCCGTTCTGACCTTGGCCTTTGAAATATAGACCTATTGCATCTTAAAACTAAGGGCTCTGTGTGTGCCACTCTGCAGGCATGTATGGGATAATATGTGCATGCTCAGAGGCACTCCTGTGTTTTCATGTATATGAGAATAAATGCCTGCATGTGTGGGAACTAGTGGTGATTCAGCTACTGTATAACTAGACCCGTATATTTTCAAATACTGATAAAAAATTTGAATATTTATCAAAGTTACAATTTTTACAAACTTTTACAAACATGAACAGAAAGTTCTGAATTAACTACTAACAATGGGTCTGACTTTGTCTTTGGAAGTCCGTAAATACAGGGTATAGCTTCCCCTGGGTATAGACGATGATATGTAGGGCCTTTCAGGTTCTTGAAGGCACCTGATAACTTTCTTTTTGTAGTTGCTTGTGGAGTCTGGTTTTAAGGCTTCATGGGTATTGTTGTCACTGAGGTGTGTCATAATTTTTGTGTGATAATCCATGTGTTTAGAACAACAGCCTTGTTGGCTGGTAATATGGTGATGTTATGGTCTTTGCTTAGTCTGTGAAGGTTCTCAGTCATCCAGGTCATTGTAATCTAAGGAGCTCAGAAAGAAAACCGTCTGGACTTCTTTATGTTTCTATAGTGTATGCTGTACTGTGCAGCTAGGAATGCTCAGACCTCTACATTGGAGAAACCAATGTAACCAATCTGCATCTAAAGGACAAAAGTCACTCTTTAGAGGATGCCGGTGTTCACAATTTGGAAAGAGAAGGCGAATTTTAAGAGAAGATGATTTTAAAGAGGAGTGAAAGAAGCCATCTCTGTCCACTGTGAATGACCTTCTATAATCCAGTTTATAGATCCCTTCCCAGATGGGAAGGGATCTATAAACTGCCCACTCACATCCTGCCCACTCACATCCTGGACCATTTGACCCTAGTAAATCACATGATAGGGTGGGACTAAGGCTAAGTCCACACGTATATGGGTATTTTTGAAAACGGAAATTTTCCGTTTTCGTTTTAAAAAATAATCCCATCCACACTTAAAGGCAGAAATGAAGGAAAACGCTGCTAGGAACATGCCAAAGCAACAGGTGGCGATATATTCCTAACCATGCAGAAATGTTGGCTAATCAGAAGTCTAGAAACCTCGGTGGGAAAAAGTAAACAAAGCTGGGGCATAGAAGCAGAACCAAGTCGTATGTGTGGAGGGACAGTAACTGTGTGTGTATATGTAAGCATTTAAACACTGCAGAGAGTACAATTAACAGTAACAGTATTGTAGAAATTCATTTCACTGAAGCAATAACGTGGCGCACAGTGTGATGTCAAAAAATGTGCACACCTTTGACGCTGCGTTTTCTCCGTTTTTCTCGTCCACACGTAAATGCAAAAACTGAGTTTTCAAAAATATCCACCCTGGCTGGAGTTTTTAAAAATCTCAGTTTTCAGTGACCAAAAACGCCGTTTACGTGTGGACGAAAGGTGCAAACGCATAGAAAAATCTGTGTTTTCAAAAATACCCGGGTACGTGTGGACGTAGCCTTAGTCTCACAATGGCTGATTGTGATCCACACCCGTTTTCACACCTTGCTTGTGTGATTAGGCAGAGCATCAATATGGGGTCCACGATCCTCTTAGGCTATGTCCACACTAGCCCGGATAGATTTGAAAACAGCGTTTTCATCTAAAAACACACTGTGTCCACACTAGCGTTTTCAATCGTTTTTAGCAGAGTTGTGCGTCCACATTGAAACGGCCGAAAACGCTTACGTTCCAGTCCTGCGCATGCGCAAAAGCGAGTGAGAATTAAAGAATTTGAAGAAAAGCTATCTGGAGCATGTACAAACTGATATTAATCTTTTTTAGGGCTGTCAAAATTGAGAGCAATCAAAACAACTGCTGTATAATGCCCTCCGCTATCTTTGTTTAATTGGTCACATGACTGCATCACATGAATAAAATGCGTCATCGTTTTAGAAAGTCTGTGTTTTCGAGAGCGTTTTCAAAACGCTGCCTTTTTGGCTTGGGAGGCCAAAACGGAGAGAAAACGATGCGTTTTCAAAGGAAAACACATTAGTGTGGACGTAGCCTTAGAGACACAGGGCTTAAAATCTGGGACTCTCCACCAATTGCTCTTAGAACTGAAGAAGCTTCTCGGATGAGAGGTGAAACGTATTCAAGAAACTTAAAGAAGTCCAGACGTCTAGACTAGACTACGGTGACCTGGATGACTGAGAACCTTCACAGACACTATTGACCTACTTAATATGGATCAAAAGAGTTCATAGTAAGCATGGGCAAACTTTCAAATAATGATATCTTTTATGTACTTCCCATGAGCCAAAGACTCCAGGCATCAGATTGCTTTGAATTTTTGTTTTCAGAGAGCAAATAACCTTAATATGGTAATTCAGAAGAAAATCCGTTCAAAGGGAGATCTGTTGCTGTAAAAATGGTGTGGTTTCAGCACTGTACCATGTGCTACTTCAGTTCTCTTCAATTTGAATATATTAAATATCCCTGCGTGTTTTAACAGATTAACTATTTCCTTCCATTGTAGACACACTTTTGTTTACTTAATTGTAAGAATTATTTGGTCTCCATCCTGCTCTGTATCTCACTACAGACACTCAGCTTGACTGAAAAAGAGCTATATAAGTACTATACCAGTCCAGACCTTAACAATGGACTTCACTTCTTCACAAATGTAATACTACTACTATGATATCTTCTCTCTCATTATGACATCCTGCTTTTCTTTGCACCCTTCTGTTATAGAAAATGAACGTTTGCCCAGTAACTGCACTCCCAGCTGCTGCAGATGTCTCAGAGGGCCTATAGATAGACTCACTCTAGACTGTCAGTCCAGACTCCATACTGGAATTAGCATCTAACTACACACCGCTGAACTGCAGTACTTACACAGCAAATATATAGACAGATATAATTAAAAAGAAAATCACACTAAAAGAAGAAAGAGAAAAAAACATGGAGCTCTAACATTTTATTTCCCAGTCTCCAATTTCTGCAGTTAATCAACGCAGAAAGCAAGTTTTATGTTCTCATCTTCCCTTTAATAAGTATCACATTGCTACTTGGCAAGTTAAAGTTGACCTGCAGCTTCTTTAATCCATGGAAAACTTGAGTCCAAGTGATGCCTAACATCTGTTTAAACATTATTGTCATCACTGTGTATGCTTTTCCACCTGGATCTACATGAATAACTATGTGCCTTCAAAATAGCTCATTATCACTAAGGTAAATCTAAACCTATCCTCAGGCAAGCCTTCCAAAAAACAAAGCAAAGCAAAACAGCCCCCAAAAACATGGGTAGGATGGTGTTTATAAAAATATATTCAGCTAGTGTGGGTTTTTGAATTAGTTTGATCAGTATAGGTGGAGCACAAATAGGAGTGTACATGGGTCTAGAGGTCAGATAGTGGGAACGAGAAGCAGGTTAACAGATGACCCACGGTGTATCTGTCTCTCAAAGAGGCCTTATTGATGTGTTGTGAAGCGTAGTTGCAGATAAACAACAGGCGACATTCTCTTATTCTGACATGTCACAGCTTGGTAGACAGCGTACTGTATGTCCGCCCCTATGCATTATTCTGTCCTCACTCCCCAGTTGCATAACCCGCCCAAAGCTTCAATGTAATGTTCTGTTCATCACACTCACGCACACTGTGGCAAACAATGAGCTGATTGACAGCAACTCTGGCACACAACCCACAAACTTATGTAGACAAAAGCCAAAGCGATGTACATACTGTACTCAGACATTTATCCAATAACAGGACTCACAGCTGCTACGGACCCCACTGACAGCAGAGTGAATCAGACCCTAGAAACGTCCAGTCACATAAATATAGTAAGATAAACAGACTTGACAAGCTGCTAAATGAGGCTGCTGAGTTATATAAAGTCGGTGGCCTATTTAAGACACTGTGTCTAATGTAAATGTAATCTCAATCCTTCACCTGAAATTAGACATGCAAGCATAGCTAAGAAAAAGTAGCACGAAAGAACGTGTAGAAAAGCAGTGAGAACAGCATTGTGACATTTTTTGTGTCTGTGAGCTGATGGAAAGTGGGCAGGATGGAAAGGCTTCTGTTTTATGGCCTGGTGATTGACAGAAGGCCTGAGGCTGCAGACAGAGGCGATGACATAACTGTGTGTGGCGGTGGGGTGGGGTGGGGGGTAGTAAAGATAGTGATGGACGCAATAGTGCAACTCTTGGCAAGATATCAAAGTTTTGAGGAGGAGGAAAAGGTTGTATAGAAAGGAGACATGGGAGGATACAGGGGGAGGGAGCACACAAGAAGGGCCAGAGGAAAGAGATAAGGAGAAGGGAGGTGAAACAGAAAGACACGTGGAAAAGTGTTCAAAAGAACAAAAGGAGTGGTGGAGAGATGTTATTGTAAATCTTCTGCTAGAGGCCGGCTATAAAGTCTGTCTCCAGGATTAATTGCTGAGAAATTTACACCTCAGCTTTATCAGTCTTTCTGCAGCGTTGACGTCAGTCACTCAGTCAGAGGGAGAACAGCTAGGATAAAGAGCAGCTTTGAAAAAGATCACCTGCTTGCCATAAACGCTGCCGCAAAAGGGACATTTACTGGAAGTTAGGCACACACACACACTCTCTCGCTGTCTCTTTGAAAGATTGCTATGGTGAAACTAGTGAACTTTGCTCTGCCATGGAATAGAGCGAGTCTCTTCAAGCAATATAGATAAGAGCCTATGTGAAAGGCCTATGTGTCAGTGTGATCATGTGACCATGTATTCAAAACAGGTCTGGAACGGTTTCAGATGTTCATTTATTTCTTTAATGTCGCTCTCATGCACACACGGCACCACAGAGCAATCTTATAAGAATTTTTTGCTGACATTTAGTTTGTCTTAGGTCGAATAAATCAATAAGCAAGAACGACATTCCCACTGACCCTAGATAGAGTTAAAGGTCTCTGTGTGCAGACACCAGCATACTGGAACTGACGCACTGCAGGGAACACAAGTGTAGTTAGACGTAACCCCCACAACCCTGAACTAGATAAGTGTTTAAGAAAATGAATGGATGGATGGACTCTCTGTTTGATCTCCATGCTTTGAGGTTTCACAGACTTTTTCCAAGTATTTTTCGCTATGTAGCAAAGTTCCAAGGGTTTCACAGTGTTGGTACAGTGGGGGAAATAATTATTTGATCCCCTGCTGAATTTGCAAGTTTACGCACTTAACCAGAAATTTTAGAGAAACAGAATATCAACTAAAATCCAGAAAAAAACACATTATGCAAAAATTACAAATGGATTTGCATGTGTGAAATAAGTACTTGATTCCCAAACAAAACAGAACTTAGTTCTTGGGGGAGAAACCCTTGTTGTCAAGCACAGCAGTGAGACGTTTGTATACATCTCAGGGGGGATTTTGACCTGCTCCTCTTTACACAAGCTTTTTAAATCCCTTAGGGTTCGTGGCTACAGCTTGATAACTCAAAGCTTCAGCTCCCTTCAAAGACTTTCTATTGGATTGAGATCTGGACACTAGCATGGTCATGCCATGACTTTAATGTGACTTCCTCCAAACATTTCTTCATAAGTCATCAAACTTCAAATTCAGCGGAGGATCAAATTATTATTTCCCCCACTGCATACTGGCAGACATCAGATAACTTGATATTATTCCACGGTTTAAAGCGTATTAACCCTTTATGCCACCTGACAGTGTGGTTCAAGCATGAAAATAATGTTTTCATAAAGTCTCTGTTGAATTGGCAAACATACCATTTGCTGACTTTGGAAGGCAAATAGCAGAATCTAAAAATCTTGTTGTCAGGCAACTGATCGGGCACACAATTCAAACTTTATTTAAGCTCATTAATACTGAGTGAAGATGTGCTCAGGGATTGGTGGTGATGTCACTATTTAATGATGACTCAAAGTTAAACAGAAATGAGACACCCAACCAGGAAAGAGGAAATTCCTCATGTAAACAGTGGTGACTGATGATTGTGTTGGTTGCTGTTCAAACAGCAAAAGCTTCTCTTTTTTCCAACATTTTTTTCCAGTGACAGCACCTATGAGATTTCTTTAGCCGTGCTAGTCAGTGAGATTGCAGATTAGCTCACACACAGACTTGTGTTTAAACAGGGGCAAAAAAAAGTATCTTAATTTCAACCACATTTTATATATAATTTACTTCATGAGCATTGCTCCTGTGCATTTCATGAGCAGCTCCCTTGAGAGGAGGACACTGGAGTCAATGATAGCTAGAGCATGCAGCGAGATTACACTCCCCTGCTGGGACAAATAAAGGGACATGTCAGTCCGCTGAGAGGAGAGCCTCTTTAAGCCCAATCTCAGGGGTTTATCCTAAAGCTCAGGGCTTTAAACCACATGTAAGTCATAATGCTGAATTTCAGATTTAACGATGTGGTATGCATAATACTGAGCAAATTTTTAATGTTTTTGGCTCAATAATGTCTCTCTTTATGAAACTGAAATATCTTCCCAGTGGCTACTAAATGAAGTCACATCAATATCCTCTGGTAATTTGGAAATGTTCATGCGTTAAGACAAACGTGTTCCTGTTTTTTGTTTATTAAATAGCACCTCTCTGATATTCCCTATGCCCCACATAGCTTTCAGTCTGTTTGGCATAAACACTGGCACATGCTAAACAACCTCTTTCTTCAAATATGGTTTGAGTTCATTCAGTGCAAATAGGAGAAACTAAGGCGCAGCGTTTTCGGGTTTGAAATCGTTACAGTATTTAGGACCGCATTTTGTTTCAGCTCTTCCACCGTCTGCCACACTGTCTCCGTTATCCCTTCAAAGCAAATAATCTCAGCAGGCAAATTATTTGCTCTGCCACAGCAGCATGTTTGGAAAATAATGATTTCGTCAGCACCTTCCTGTTTGCAACGTGACCTCCTCATGCAGGACGCAGAGGCTTTGCATTTCAATCAAACGCAGACACGTGCTGACCGCTACAGACGCACACAAACAGGAAAAGACGAAAAGAAACAAATGCCTGTGTGTCGCTTTGATAGTCAACCAGCACGATCAGTGCTGAATCAGATTGTTGTGGCTGCGACTAAAGATCACCTACTGTCACCGTTATCCAAAGTGTTCCTAACTCTCCATCTTTTCAATTTTCTCCTCGCTGTTATTATCACGAAGCATCATCTGGTTCAGATTTCTGACATTTCGCACATGAAGAGACAAGTGCCCTGACTATTCTTTTGCAAGCTAGTTGCAACAGATTCACTGCAGGAAGGCTCAAAGTAAAGGATGATCAATCTTTCCTCCTCCTCACATTTAGTGTGGGAATCCCCTGACAAATGGTTATCTGTGTTAGGGATCTGCCCTGTACACTATCATGTGTCACACATATACGCAGCACGCATAACATATACACATATATGACAAAACACACACATGCTATGTCCCACAGCTGCTGTGGGTCACTTGTTTTTGTCAATGTGGCCCATGTCTTCTGTTGCTTGAGTGAAAACCTAAGCTTGTCTCAGGTTACTCTCAAACATCTGTCACTCTTAACTCACATGTTGCCATTATTGTCTTTGTCGCACACAACCGAGCAAATAGTCCCCGTTTGCCTCAATCAACTTTCCATTGATAGGAATGGGATTTTTAGAGCTTCTCATCTGTAAAACAACGTGTGCCACCTTTAGAGTATATGTTCTGTATTAAATCCAGGAATAGTCATAATTTACCAAAGCAAAAGTAAAGACGGACTGGGGAAATTTTAAAAGAAAATGCATCTTCATAATTGTTAAGCATGTCATTCTAAACCGTTATGATAGTTATTATTCTGCCTTTCTGAGAAAGATTTGTGTTGGACTTATCAACCATGTTGCAGATTATATTGACATAAGAGCACTCAGCATGGCTGCTCAGGTATTGGATGACGCTAAGGAGATGGCTCTTCCACACAAAACCAGCAAAACTGTTGCATTTGGGCCTTCGCTTTGCACTCTGAAGTACCGTCATGTACATTTGCATCAGTCTCGACATCGTTATGGCCTTATCATTTGTACCATATGTATATATTTCCATAGTTGAGGCATTTATTACATAGAATACAAGTGTCAAATTTTCTATATATAAATGTTATGTCAAGTTTTTTGCACGATGCTTCCTATTCCTGCTTTATGTGTTTAAGGATCTATCCTGTTTGGATATGTGGAAGAAAGTGGTCAAATCTAGTAGAGACTGTGTGTTTTAACCTCTTAGGACCTGGCATCCACATATGTGGACATCACATTTTGGGTTATTTAGACCAAAATACTCCATTTTACTCTACAAGCGCCTGATATCCACTTACGAGGACATTATACTGCTACTGTTCTATCGAAATTTTAAACGAATATCCTCATATGTGGCTCTCATTTTTCTTAGAAACAAAAATTAGGTAAAAAAAAAAAAAAAAGACAGACCAGTTTGACCTTAAATGAGCCAGACTAGTAAAAACAATGGAATGATTAAAAAAAAACCTTAAGGTAAAAACATTTGAAAACCCTTTAACCTCCTAAGACCCGAACTGTTCCATGGCATGCATTTTTAATTTCTCTTTAATTTGTCAACATCTAGACGTGCTTTTAACATTGCAAGTCAAAGCTTGCAAAGTCATTGCAAAGTCGCACTGCTGCACCGGTAATATCAGCACATGTTGTTGAACAGCTGAATATATTAATGACTTCACTGCAGTTTACACACATTTTAAAACCATCCAGTTGGCCAAGTTGGACCTTTTGGCAGGAAGCTTATGGCCCCCAGACCAGATGTTTGACACCTCAGATCTTCAGAGATCTACCATAGTGATAAGATCATCACATGTTTAGAATGTAAATATCATCATTTGCAGAGTTACTAAAGCTAAACATTGTGTAGCAGAGATAACCATATGAAATGCAATAGAAGTGTAAAACAGCAAAAGGGGGATATGTACAAATGTCTCATATCTTAAATCATGTATTTTTCTTTTTTGTGATTGTAGCTCTCCATTTTACTTTGTGTGGGACAGAGAGTTTATTAAAGCAGTCACTAGGGGATAAAACATTTCTTCAGAGGGATTTAAAGACTTGGTATATTTGCATTGTGCCTGCTGTCTTTATGTAAGGATATCTAAAACAACAGTGAAAATATTGCAAACACAATATCTCTGGTGTCAGACTGTTCACCAGAACCCTCTTTGTTTCTTCAAGAAATTCCACATTGCGCTGATTCCCAAAAAAACCATCCCCGCTGCTCTCTTTAATTCGCTAAACCACGTACAAAAAAAGTTTTTTTGCACGTGAAGGCAAACGATATTATATATAGTCCTGCACATGAGCATCAGCATGTATACCTACAGTGTTTTTGTAGGTGATAACGAGCTGCTCATCCTCACACGACCTTTTCACATGTGATGAAAGAGCGGCTCATTTAAGATACAATAATATAAAAGGATTGTTTTAGCTGAAGTTTGAAAAACACACAGGAAGAGTAAACACCGATACTCAGTTTAGAGTGCAACTGACCATAGTCTCAAAGATTTCCTCTTTTGCTTATCTTTGCATCAATTAATCAACGACTCATGTCTTTTGCAGACATGCTCACACACACATACACACATTCCTGTGCTGATATGAATGGGATCCATTGATAAGTCTCCCTTTGAGGCCTGCTTCCAGCATCAGTGTTGTACTGAGCAGGTAAGTGGTGGTGGGTAAACTGATCTACCCCCGGGCTCTGCTGCACCCCACCTCCTCATTCAACCGCACAGACACACACGTGCACGCTCAGACACACACACACCACTGCTATTGTTCCCCCCTCCATGTTTTCCCACATCTCCTTACTTCCTGGGCCCCAGTGCTACCTGCCGGCAAATTCCTCCCCGGGTCCTGTCAAACCCTTTTGTGTTCACTCTCTTTGTTCTTCTGCTTCCACTGTCACTCTTTCTTTATCACCTTATTTGCCTGTTTCCTCTCTTCGCTGGTGTTCCCTTTGTTTGTGTTATGTCTTACATGCCGCACTCCAACAAATAAAAATGAAGACCAGGACAAAAAGCATCTTTAAAGACTATTAAATGAAAAGGTGTTGAAGATATCTAATAAAAACACCAAACACAGCTTATACATTTTTCCTACAGCTGGAGCTAACTTGTGTCATGGGCATACATGTGACACCGAGTGACATATTCTTTTATTACTATAAACAATCATTGTAATTTATTTTGACTCAGTCCCACACGCAACTGCTGCTCTGAAATCTCATTAAATTAAAAAAATGTGTATTAATCTATATTTACACTTACAATAGTGCTCCCCAAAATCCACCTTGTCGTCATGCTTGAATAGCTCTTTGCTAAAAAGTACAGTGCTGAATTTTCAAGAAAATCACATTTGTAAGACAAAGAGACGAAATGTGAAGTTTCTTGCATGAAATATTTGCTGTCTTTCGTTCACTATATTTTAATTCTCAGATGCCAAGAAAATACCTCAGTGCATCAATAGCAAAAAGTGAGGTTTTAAAGCCTGATGATGTGCTACCACAGCTTTATTAATGCACTTCCCCGTATAAGCAACGCCCTACGCTCATTATTTAGTAGGCGATAAAGAGAGATTTACAGCGCAGGCACAGAGTCAGTCTATCTTCACTTCATCGGTCATGCTCACTCCTACACCGACATTATCACTAAATCCTCTAGCAACAGTTGACTTCAATCAATGCGCCTTTTAATCTCTTGGATACAGAGTTACAAAATCACACAAATCAAGACTCCGCCCTCAGGTGTGCTAAGAGAAATAAAAGCTTCAGAACAAGCTTTCTCTCCCCCCCCCCAAAATGTCATGACAGTGTTTAGTCCTTCTTTGTCTGTCCTCTAGTCATATAGTGGAGCACTTAGTGACTGCAACACCCATTCACAAAGTTTAAAGCCGCCGTCACCCCCTCCCCCTTTCACTGCCCCCCCATCCTCCGCTGGGTTCAAACTCCTCCACCACCAACTCTTATGTTTCTCTGATCTTCTTCCCCTTTTCCTAACCTGCCATAATGCCGTCCCCTTAAGCCTTAGCCCCACACCCCTCAGCCATCCCATCCCCAGGAGGCCCCCGAAGAGTCTGACTGGGTGGTCCCCCAACCCAGTCCAATCCAACCCCCTCTCTTTAGGGTCAGAAGTCAGAGGTGAACCCCAACAGTGTGTGGGAAACGTGCTCTGCCATGCGCTCGCTGGGCCAGCCTAGAAAGAGAGGAAGGAGTTCAGGCTGCCTTATTTCCTCTCTGGGCCCTGCTAGAACTACTTAATGGGGCTCTGGGGTCAGTGGGACAGAGAAACACAGGAGTTGTGTTGGTGTTGGTTACAGTTTTGATTTATTGGAACAATTTCTTCTCCAAACGTGAGCTTGTTTGGGTTGAAAGGGAGACAGAGGAGACAGGATGAGGGGATCAAGAGAGACGCCGTAGAGGATGATGGGGGAGATTGTGTGTGTACTTGTCTCTGTTCATGTGGTTAAGTGCAGAAATGTGTCTACTGTCTGTATATGTGTGTGGCAACCGAGATCCGTTGCTGAGTGTGTGTTAACTTGAAGCATTTATTAGAGACTGTCTAGCCAGTGCAGTGTCTAAGGAGCTTAAAGTGATTTATTTGTAAGGCTATAGAAGCTGGTTATTTTACTGGCAAATTGTTGTGTATTTTGGGAAATGATGGCCTTGATTCTGTCCAGCAAAGGATAACAAGCCCGACTGGCAGGCAATACCTGGCTGTGCTATAATTAAACTTCTGGAGGACATACTGCACAGTGTTTCATTGTGCTGTTTAAATATTGACAAAAGGTTCATTCTGTGGACGTTGACAGAAGGTTTTGGATTTAAAATCATGAAACACATTAAAACAGCGGTCCCCAACCTTTTTTGCGCCACGGACCGGTTTATGCCCAACAATATTTTCACGGACCGGCCTTTAAGGTGTCGCGGATAAATACAACAAAATAAAACTAGTACCGGTACAGAAAAAAAGAAGATTTATTCATAACACACGTGAAAAGACCCAGGAAAACCGACTTAACGATAAAAACAATAACAAAATAACGCTGAAAACCATACAACCATTTCACACCTGAACCTCAACTCTCGCGGCCCGGTACCAAACGACTCACGGACTGGTACCGGTCCAAGGCCCGAGGGTTGGGGACCACTGCATTAAAACATGTATAGATAAATACACCACCAGCAGAACAGCTTGCAGAATTCACCCTTGTTGGAATGCTATAAGACTCACGAACATGGAAATATTTACAATGTGACTTTCAAGTACTGAATGGTTTTGCAATCTAGCACTAGTCCAGAAAAGGCCTCCTATATGCACATATACTGTACATCAAGCACAGATAACAGGGACCATTTAATTCAAAGGTTTAGTATGGAAATGGTTTTATAGCCAGACAAACACAACCTTTGCTACAGATATTATGTTGTATAAGCCTTCACTTATGTGATTACAGATATACCAAGTAAACATAACTAAAGTTATGTTGTGTAAAATGTAAATTATTACAAAAATGAAAGTGGTTCAAAGACAACATATCAGATGCTGATGCAGATCATTTTGAAACATCTTAAATAAACGCTTAAATGAACTTTGATGCCAACAAGGCATTACAAAGAACTTGGATTAAGAGCATGTTTACAGGTTTCTGATATTACCTCTTATTTTAATGACACTCTACTATGCACTTAGTACACCTGTAATTCATCTTGCCCGTGTTCTGCCAGCTTTATTGGAGTTTATAAATGCTTCAGTTTAACATAGCATAGTGAAAGTAATCAAAACCCTATAAGGAGTCTTCATAAGAAACTCTAGTCAAAGGAAAGTGTTGGGAAGATACAGACATTCTCCCAGATATTCCACTGTGTAGCAGAAGACAGTTGATGTCAAATCAAATTTCGCTATTAGAAATATTTGGTCTGGTTTTGGAGAAGGATGGCGGCAACTGTAGATGTACAGTGGCAGGATGTACAAAGGAAACTCTCTCGCTGTGAATTTACCAGAAGTTACCTGCCCTATTCGCACATGGGAGTAATTGGATGTTGGACACAGAGTTGTGCTGGTGGTGTGGCTGTTTAAAATCTGTTAAAAGTCCCCTAATGGCCAATTTGGACATTTATGTTCTCATTTTCAGCTCTGTTGATCTCCAGAAAAGTTCAGGTCTGCTCTGTATGTGTGGCTGTGGCTCATGAGGTAGAGCAGGTCATCCGCTAATCTGAAGTGTGGCAGCTGGATCCCTGGCTGCTCCAGTCCTTATGCTAAAGCATCCTTGGGCAAGATGCTGAACCCCAAATTGCTCTCGATGCATTTATCCGACCGCCTATGTGTAATGAATGTCAGAAATAACTTAGACATAGAAAAAAGTGCTTGTGTTAATGGGAGAAAAATAAATTTTGTATAAAGGATTTTGAAATGCTCAAAAAAAAAGTGCCATATAAGATCCGGACCTTTTATTTAAGAAACATGGCTGTCATGGCTGTTCTTTTTTGTTTTTGTTTGTTACACATCGGTGAATGAAGTGGTTTCTAAACTTCTAAAGGCTCTGCAGGCCTTCCACTGTCTCTTATTTCTTGTGGCAGATTGTCCTGTCGAGCTACATCACAATAAAACCCTGGAGAAGAATACAATGAGTGGAAGCTCAAAGTAAACTTCCTGAGTTTCTCCTACTATGTTCTTTGTTTCTATTTAAGCATCCAACAATAAACATCTAAAAATAGAAAGACATGTGAGGTCCTCCTCCCTCGCACTGCTCTCTTCCCGCACATGTGGTGATGATGGCGTTGTCTTCTGTAGTTTGAATTTATGTGTATTTTAATTACTAGCTGGCTGTGATCTTTACCTTTAAAATGCTAGCTCTGATCTCAAAACCACGATCAATATCAGTAGACAAGAGGACAGTTTTATAGTTTTGTATGTATGAACTAGGTATTTGTGTGCATGTGTGGTGGGGGGTTTCTGAGAGGGGAAGTGACATCATGGAAAGTGACTGCTGTGCAAACAGAGGCTGCAGCCCCCAGGTGGGCTCTATGATTAAGAGATTAGTGAGGAAATGAAAGGGCTTCAATCACACACATATGCAGACTTACATACACATGCAATAACGAACCCAATCTTTAGTGTGGATGTATGTGTGTGTGTGTGTGTGTGTGTGTGTGTGTGTGTGTGTGTGTATGTGTGTGTGTGTGTGTGTGTGTGTGTGTGTGTGTGTGTGTGTGTGTGTGTGTGTGTGTGGTTGCCTGGCTGGCAATCACTTGCGGCTCTGATTCAAGAACAGAACAGAGCTGATTTAGCATGGCTACAGGCAAACAAACTCCAAATAAGCCTCCTCCGACATCCACTCATCAGCACATGGTGAAACTTTCCTAATACTTTAATTTCATTCCTCGTGCTTGACAGTTAAAATTCACCTGAGAACACCACCCACATCTGACATTTTCCACCTGAGCAACTCCTTTTCCCCCACGTTGTTTGATGATTTATTGGCCCCATGTGCTGTGTACTCCTGTTGCTGGTTACATGTGTGGTGATCAAAGAGAAGATCTTACACACTTTCCACTGCAATCACAACATCAGAGCAGAATTTTGCTTGGCTTCTAATCAATGCCACATTTACATGAGAGAACAATTGTGCTTTTTATTGAAAACTTTTGCACAAGGGATGAAGAGGCAAGCATCTTGGGAGGTACAGGCCACATGTTGCCCATATGCTCTCGTATTGTTTACTGTAAGGTAAAGTCGCACCTTAAACAGAAAAGCACCAAAAGGTTCTCATCCCTTCAGCTGCTGGACACGGGAAAGTGATCAGCAGCTCTGCACTGCTGAAGCTCCCTGCTGGGGAGATCCCACAAGAGGTTATTTGTTTCTGCCCCAAGGGGCATGAGTGTAGGTGCTCTGGCTGAGCGGAGGGGAGGGGCGGTGCCCTGTAAAGAAGCTCTCATAGCCTAAAGGATGTGCTTTTGAATTGGGAGATGAGAAGGTTAATCAGAAACTAACCGTGTGAAACTAAGAAAAGTGTCTGAAAGTAGTTCAAAGTGGTAAAAATCATAGCGGGATTGAGTGGATTAAACCCTGATGCGTGTTTACACTTCTGTGTGTAAGAGGGATGTTGTTGTCATAGTGACTAAAGAAGGGATCGACTAAATTGCCACTTTCCCAGGTGAGCTCAAAAGAACTTCTGAGCCGCCTCAAAATGTGTCACATCCACAAAAGCTAATCCTTTTGCTCCATTGTGTCCTGTTCTGCCACCAGTCAGGGCCCTGGAGGCTTGCCACTCAGTGCAGTGTGGCCAGCTAATCTAATCTCAGCCTTCTAACAGCCTACTGTTGGAAAACGATTTAACTTTATTAATTGAGAGCCCTTTGAAGAATTTAAGTCACCCTTCAAGGAAATTAGCCTTTATGAATTCATCCTGCAAAATGGTGACAGAGAGGATAAAGGCAGAAGGAGGGGGCGGGGGGGTGGCCACGTTTGGCCACGTTTACTCTTTTAATTAAACCAAGGTGACAAGTCTGCGGCTAATGCTTGAAGTGGGCACACAAGACTGAGATTAGATGATGAAAAGTTAAAGCAAACACACGGAGAGCCACGCTTCTTCTGGAAATGAGAGTCAGTTTTGTTTGTGCATACCCTGTGATTTGAGGTAAGTAGCAATGACAAGTGAGAGGAAGTAAGGACAGAGCTGCAGCTGGACTCCTTCAAACTCAAAAGATAAACTTATCATCACCACCTCACCACAATAAGGTGTTTTGTTTTTGGTTTGGGGGATTTTTTTTATCCTTAGCTGACCTCGGAAAGATGGCCTGTGTTATTATGCTTTTGATTTTGTTTAGACTGTCCTGCACGTGAATCTCAGTCAAAGCAGTTGCAAAAACACACCAAAGCTCAATCTAAATAAAATAAACAAATATAGATATTGTATCTAAAGTTTTAGTATTTTGCAGTATTTACATTTCAGTTTAAAGTAAAAATCCATATTTAAATATTAACAGTCTGTTTTTGGACCACTTGTGTGACGGTTGATTTTACTTGTTCATTGTGACTTTTTGCTCACTGGTTTGCTTTCTCTTCCACATTTTGTGTGCTGTTTTATTGCCCAGAGTTAACTGCTCTGATGACAGGGGCAGTTAGTGACTAGCCTGTAAACATAAAGAAGCATTTAGACACATAGGAGTGCTCTATAAATCTCCAAATTTCTGCAAAACCACAGTAATTGGATTTCAAAAAGGTATCAATCATGAAATTCATTGTTTTGTTAAAATAATCCCAAATATGAATTCCTGTGTCTCAGCAAGGTTCTTAATCTTGTTAGGATGCTTATTTTGAGTAAAGCATATGAATGCAAAATAATGTTATATGTGTGAAGAATTTTTAAAAATCCACTTTTTATATACCTTTAACTTTCATGAACCATCATTTGGTAAGTAATTAAACATCATTTGGTCTTATACACGAGCTACACACTGACAGATTCCTCTGCAAAAAAAAAAAGGAAAGAGTGGAATAAAGAGAACGGCAACATGAGGAGGAGCAGAGGTTGTGTTTGGGGCTTTTTGAGAGGATGTGGGCTGAGAACACAATTAGAGGAGCTTAAAGGAGGACAGCAGGGGGGAAGCCGGCGAGGGAATAAGGGTGAAACACACACTCACCTGCACAGGCGTCCAAACCAAAGCACAGGTGTTGCACACCTGGCCTTTTGGGTTTCCCCACAAGCCATAGATTAACCCAACTAGTGAGGTCAATGACCCTCTCTCCTGTTACTAATAGGGGAAGATTTTGTGAGGTGGAATTAGGACATATTAGCAGGCTTATGTGGTGGAGTGTAGTCCAGTTCCTTTAATTTTATACATAATGTGTAGAGCAACTAATGATCAGTTTAAACAAAATAGTTTCTAATCATTCATTTATTATTTTTACTTGCTCATAATATTAAATACTCAATAATACTCATATTTCATGCTGAAAGCAGCAAATTATCAGACTTATAAAAGACTGAGGCTTTCCATTTCATTCTGCACTAATTGCATAAGAAATGGAATTGACCTCACTTTGTTTTGTTAATTTCAGCCAATTCAAACACTGTATGTCAGTGTTATCCATATTATTTGAGCTCTGCAAAATTAATTAATTAATTAAAAATAGCCAAACCTGAATATTTTTTGCAATGAGTCACTAGTGAAATTATTCTATCCTCTTGAGAAACAAAAAAGATGTGCACAGGCAAATCTCTGCTTTGTGGATATATGGGTGTTATGGTCAATGATGTCATCCATCATAGCCCCTTACATCATCCTTTTGGGGCGAGTGTTTTCTCTCACTGACACATTGCTACGGGACAGGCCAAGGGCGTGCACGAACTTGCAAGAACATACAAATGAACACCATGACTTGGACGGAGTGTCTTCTTCACATCCATACTTTTGGATTTCATTACTCATTGACCTACATTGTACCTGTTCTCCTGGGATATTTTGGGGTGTGTTTTTTTTTTTTTTTTTTAGATTTGTTTTAGCAACAGAATCTTGTCATAAATTAAAGAAAAACCTGAACCCCTGACCCCTACAGTGAGCTGGCTTTGTTTAACTTGAGGCTCACTGTAAATCAACAGAAAGTTGGTGATCCCTTTTGTCCAGCGATTTACTTTGATGGGAATTGTCTCTTGGGGGATGATAATCCATAGGAAACAGGTCTCAGTGAATGGTTTAATGCATATTTCTTTTACAGGCACCAGATCTCATCCCTGAATACCTGTGTGGAGTTTTTTGGACTCATCTGTTAGCCATCATCCTCAACCACTGTAATTAAACTGTGAATAAGGGATTGTCCTTTGAATGAATCAGTAACTTCGGCAGAATTACTGAAACTACTGTTGAGCCATCAGCTCAAGAGTAGTGATTTACTAAGACACTTTATGTCTGTCTTTCCTTTCATTTATACCTCATGTGTAGATGTCTAACAATTTAACAATTCACTACATAATTAACCTTCAAGGCAGGGATTTGTCTGACACATGTATTCATTTCAGGTAATACACAACCCTGGGCTAGAGCAGGAAACGCAAGTTTTCTTCACAGAACAAAGTGCCATAATCAAATAATTAAGGGATTATATCTGTGTGGAGGAGATAAATTCCCATGCTTTTTGACACATGTGAGAGGAAGGGGGTGGTGCAGAGAGCAGGCTGATGTGTGTGCGCCTGAGGCAGGGATATGAGACTGCTGGGCCTGCTGAGAACGTGAGAGATAACCCCTGAGATGGGTGAGCTAGTTGCAAAAAAGAGATTAGGTAATTAATGAGTATGTAACCTTATCGAAGTTGCTTTTGTTCTACGAAAATAATACATGTGCACTTTGGAGTGTCAGATTATAGACACAGGCTTTGTGTGTAGCGGGGATTTCCTCCTCTTTACAGACAGAGCTCTCCTATGTAGAGTCGTTCACTCTCAGCAAGCATCACATTTTTTTCTGCGCCATTGTTCTGCGCACTTTCACCCCCTTTGCGCGTTTGCCTGGACGATCCGCTACATAACGTGCTAGTTCACTTTATCATAAAACGATCCCAAAAAGCAGTTTTCACTCATTCAGGCGAACGCTTCACACTAATCCAGATTTCAATCTTGTGCACGTCCGCAGGCACTCGTGACCTTCTGTTGTTTGTTTCTTTGTTGGGGAGGGGTCATTAGCAAAGTGTGTAATAAAATTAGTTTGCAGCTATTGACGAACATAATCTACGCATCCATCTGATGTGTGCCTAAAAATGACGAATTATTAATGACGACGCTTTATTTAACACACTACAGTAGCAGCAAGGGTGACTTCATCTAGTGGGGGACTTGGGGGGGGAGTATAGAGCGAAATTGAGCCCGCGTGCAGGCTACGTGCAGTCTGGCATGTTCACGGAACGTTTCGCAGTTTATGGACCTTTCAGTAACGTTCACAGAGCATTCCTATATGAAGAGATGTTGGCTCTTGTTGTCTGCAGTGCAGGATAGAAGGAAAGGAAAACACCGAGAGTCTCGTTCAGAGGTGAGCAGGCACGCCACCTCTAGCAACTCTTTTACCTTTTACCTGGAAGACTTGAAAGATGATCTTTACAGCAGATCAGTATGAATTCCACACATCGTGAATGACATCATGCAAAGATTCCTCAACAAGTTTCATCCAGCAGGCACTCACGCTGTGACTGTGACTGCTTATTTTAATGAAGCCAAGAAGAAGACAAGGAACAAATCAGGGCATGTTGCTAATCAAAATATCATGTGTTAATGGGCTTTCCCCCCACCCCCACCCCTGCCCCCTCTTTTTGTAATTTCAGCAATGACTTTTGGCCAGTGGCTTATTTGTGCAACATGTGAAAAATAAGATGTTAATTTTAAACTCTGAGTAAACCTCCAAAAAAGAAAGCACGTTTTTAGCTACAGGAAACATGGTGAGGAAAACAGGGTCTTATTGTTGTCTTTCATGCTACATTCACTCACTATTCCTCTTTTCTCCCCAACAAAAAACATCTCAGCACTTTATTTTACTTTTAAATGTTATTTCTGCGCTATGCAAGGAAAATTTGACTACTTTTAAATATTTTTTTAGTATTTGAGAGCGGGAATTGTCTTTTTGTTGTTGTTGTTGTTGGGGGGGTCTAACTTTTTTTTTTTTACATTGCGTGTTTAAGCCTACAGCCAGATGGAGAAATATGAGCTGTTGTTAGCTTTGAATATCTTTCTTTAAATGAAAAAATATTATGTTGTGACTGAAATAGAAACAGCATGAATCTTTTTTGCTTTCCCAAAACACCTGACCACAAACAACCATTTGCTCCTCTCCTGTTCCTCCCGGTTGGGGTGTGATAGTGTGAAAAGTGGAAGGAGAGCAAAACGGGTGGTGTGGAGGTCAAGAGAGGTGAATTTCTGCACTGAGAGAAGAAGATTTATGCGAAAGCTGCTGCTGTTTGAGAGAGCCATAACATAGCAAATCCTGCCTGTGCTCTTAACCCTTGACAACATGACCTTACGCTCTTTCCAACTGACAGCTCTTTAAAACAGATTTTATGTAAACTGAAATGAACCTCGTAACAGCAGATTGGTTTTAATTATATACCCCTTAAACTGACAACAGGGTGTATTTCAGAAACACATTTATGTTTCTGACACTCAAAGAACTTTTAGTTTAGTCGTTGTGAACTCTTTAAAATCTTCTTCATGTTTTTATTTTCTGCATCATTCATTTACTCAGAATTAAAGGGATCGTAAATCCTCAGCATAGTCAGCCAACTCATGTGGAATGGATTTAGCGTACTATGCAAATACTGAATGTGTGCAGACTTAATATTTGGCGTCTCGGCTCCAGACTCGTCATTTTCCCAGAAATACAAAAACAAGCTCATGAGAACAAATGATTAGAAATAGGTCCAAATCCAGAGACCGAGTCACAATAGTCATGCAAGTCCAAGTAACAAAATCTGGGCTTTTTGCAAGGATCAGTGATACTAACCTTTGGAAAGTAAGAGAAGAGTCACCTCCAACACAAGCTGCGAGCAGACAGAAAACGTCTGCTTTCAGTTACAAGTGGTAAACACCTTATATGAACGGTACAAACAAGCTTATACCAAAAGCTGCCCTGAAGTAACATGATCAACTAGTTCACCGGTCACTGAAAGAATCCAGGCTTGTTGCTGTTTTGGGTTTGCTTGACCCTGAACTCCAAAGCATTCTTGGTTTCTTTTGACACTCATTCCTTACCTCAGTGCATGTACATGGCCACCTGCAGAGTGAAATTAGACAGTCTAGTTTAAAAATAGTACAGACATACTTACATGTCTATTACATTAGTCACCAGCAGCTGTTGTCTACAATGAAGTCTATATAATGATCATACTGGGACTTTAGTATAGGTAACTGCAAAATTCTCAGTCCTTATTTCAAGTAAAATGTATCTTTAACTTTATATTAAGCTAACAAGTGCCACAAACTGTAAATCTTCAAAGGTCTTGGTTATTTTTGTCCAAACTTACAGTAGCCTATTAATGGAAAGAGCCTTACAACGGGTTTATTTCAAAAGGCCAATAAGCTGTAACGTCACTAACGATCGCAAAACAAAAAAGTCTGACTGTATTTCCATAAGTTTTGTTTGCATTAGCTTTTCCTAATGACCTCCTCCATGACCATGATAATAGATCAAAGTAATTGAGAAGCAGATTGACAGAAAGGTTCCAGTTTTTTATCTACCATAGAAAAGACATTTTACAGGACAGTCTGGGCAATGAACTTTTTCTGCAATTTTCCACATTTCATGAGCCCAAATAGTCTTTAATATGTAGAAAAAGAGACATGCTGTTAGAATTGCACTTCCTTTTCTCATATTAAAATATCTGAGGGATTAAATGACAAAAACGCCTTTACACCAACAGAAGGGGGAATTTGATTGGTATGGCCCACTTAAGATCAAAGTGGGCTTTATGGGCCCATAATGTAACATGAGCTGAACATTCCTGCATTAAAAGATACAATTTATCATCTGTTACCGATCACTTGTTTAAGACCTGCTCCAACACAGTCTCCGTGTACTGCTAGTGCCGGCCCTAATCACAGAAAAATGGACGGGCATTCGGCAAAACAATCTGGGAAACTCAAATATGCAGATCCACCCAAAAATAACTTTTATTGAAATATAATTTGTAAGGTTTCTTTCCACAAACAATATCGATAAAAATAATTCAGCAACACAAAATTGTTTTAGGTTTCTCTGTTCCTACTCAGTTGTCCTCAGCCCCCTGTCTGCTATGGCATCTAAGAAGGCTGATTCTAACTTATTATTAGGTACATTGTAGGCATGCATACCTTTTAAAAAACAGAAGTAAATTCAACTAGATTAAAGGTGCTTAGTAATCTCCAATGTATCCACACTTGTTTTTGTAACTGCACTGAGTCAGTCAGCATTATCGAGCCTTTTTAAATATTTTAGCAAAACCCAAATACAAAGGATGCATGACAGAAGCTAGTCATTGTGGTTTTATTTTCATTTCCAAAATGCAGTGCTGTAGGCTGTTATGTATTTTTAGCTGAATGTAGGGGACCCACAGCGTGACATCTCTTTTGATGATGGGAAGATGAAAGGAACATGAAGTATGACTAGCTAAAAGGAAGCTGATATTTATGATATGAGAGACTGCTCTCCTTTTTGTGTAGCCCTCAGTTTGACTTTAAAAGATGCTCTCTTTTTCTTCTCACTCGTTTCAAACACTGCAGCCCTCTTCTGTAAATGTGTCACTCCCGTTCCCTTTACTTACTGTGATTCAGATAGCCTGGGGCTTCTGCTCTCATCCTCTTGTGTGGATTTGCTGACTTAAACAGAGCGACGTGAAGTAGAAGCTGAAGTGAATGCCCTGATGTGCAAACAAACAGTTGCACAAGGACTACTGTGCAGAGCAGGTATGCACATAAATACACCCCCTTAGTGGGAAGCAGAGCTGTACTAGTCATTCTCCAAACTAGCACACACGACAGTCTGCCTCTTATGTTTTTAACAGCTGGGTTTTAGATTTTTTCAGACTTCAAGTTCTGCATAGGTGAAGTATGTCATCACAAAGGCTTGCATGTGTTTCACTCATTAATGCATTTACACCTTTCATCAATTTACAACACCTTGTGTTTTAATAGCCCTTACTTCATAAACGTAATGCCTTTGTTTTCTTTCTAAAACAGCAAGAATCCATCTGTTTTACTGTGTGGGCTATGACTCATGGTGTGACAGACACCTTTATATTTACAGTGATGCCAGCCAAATACAGAGCTCACCTGTCTCCAACTATGCCCTGGAACATGACTCATTGTTTGCTGTAAACATTGTAAATGTTGCATGGTTTATGTGGGGATTCCCTAATGAACACATTTGTTTTGATCTGGGATTGAGACTGTCTGGATGGGGCACGAAGAAGTCTCATTTCTGCACCTTTTCCCTCCCTTTGTATTTCTGCATTCTTAACGGCATGTGAATCCAGCAGGCAACTTTTCTATTTGTCTGAACTGCGTCAGCACAGCCCAAGGTCAAAACTCCCAAACATCCCACACGCAGATATTGCAAACACCTTGTTTGTCCAGCAGCCCAACAAATATCAACTCTAGTGATGATACTGCAGTGAACAAAAGGACAAGGAAAAGGACAAGAGAGACAAAGATACAATGAGCATTGGGACACCCATAAAGGAAAAGCGCCTAACGGAAGCACACCCACCTGCCCACTTCCCCCTTTTTCTTTCAGCCTGCTGCACACCTTTGAGGCCAGCCTTTCTTGTAGCCCACCTTAAGAAAACATCCGTGCCCCCACACGATGTTGAGCCTTGTGTTTCCTTCTGTCTTTAATCTTAGTGAAAAGAGCTTTTAACAAGGCCAGGGAGGATGAGTGGATCTGCCAAAGAAGAACAAAGGCAGGGAGGGACTTGGAAAGATAGTAGCAGAGTGGAAGGCTCTGTAATCTATCACCTGTTGCCCTTGGGCGGCCCTGTACTCCCTGGGCCCCGGGCTTGCTGTGAGTTCATATGTGTATGTGTATATCCAGGTATGGTAAGGTGATGAATAAATAAGCAAAGAACAAAAACAAAACAGATATTCTGGATTCTTTCAAAACCTCAGATTGCTTCAAGTAATTTTCTTCACAAGGAAGGAGTTCTCTGCTTGCCAGCCACTCCACACTTATGCCAAACTCCCATATCACAGACATATTTTGACATAGCCTATTTGTGTGCTGTTTCTTTTTTTATTGGTTGGTTTGTTTGTTTGTTTTGGTCAAGATAATGGGATTAATTGGGCAATATATCAGTTTCCATAGTGCACATATGAAGAAAAAGTGCAAAATTAATTTATAGTAGCATTTAAATGAGAAAAAGTATGCAAAAGTAATTATAAAATACATCAAAATAGTCACATCACCTGAGGTTAAACTCAAACTTTAGTGTTGTTAGAGGGATCTATCTGGGTTTTTACTACATTCTGCTGCCTCTTAAAAACTCAGTTCTCAAGTTCCTCTAGCTTTGTCTGCCATCTTGTGGCTTCGTGTTGCACTTACCGTAATATAGCCTATATCCTGTACAACATATGGCCAAAAAAGTATACGATGGCTTCCCTCTGCTCAGGAAGATTACATTAATTCTGTGAGAGGCAATGCACAAGCTCACTCTACTTCTTATTTCCACACCATACTGTACAATATTGTAGCAATATTTCGATGTCATGTCTTATTGCATTTATATTCAACTTTGCTCGTATTATTTATTTATTTAGTTTCATCTACCTCGTGTCTATTTTGTGGTGTGTTTGTAATCGATGACAATGTGTTGCTGGAACACTGCGATTCATAAATAAACTATCTGTAAAAACTATACAGGGAAAATTCTGGTCTTGATCTGTCTTAATACAACGCGCTTTGCTTTTTAGCTTAGTTAAAGTTGGCTAGACTTCACGCTTCTCTAACTGAGCATCATTTTCTGTACTAGTCGTTCGTTCATTAGTTTACACGTACAAATGAGAACTGTCTATTCGTAAAATCCACTCAGTTTCTGTGCGATGCCAGTGTCCTTTCAGCGTGTTCGTCTCTTCTCTTAAAATTCCAACGTAGCCAATAACACATGAACGCAACACCACTAGATAACTAATGACGTAGCGCGTAGCTGTACTGGTTGTGGTCGGAGCAGAGGAAGCTGGGAAAGGATCAAGGAAACCTCTAGCATCGTAGATAAACACCGTAAAGAGGTGTGAAGCCAGCGGGCACACGGCTGTCACAGTACTAAAAGAACAGTAAAAGAGTCCGACTGAGTTCTCCATACAGCGAGGGTCAACATGTCTGAGACATACGGTATGTTTGTGTGGAGTAGGCGGTCATTTAATGCTTGCTAGCTGTTATGTATGACTGCTGTGGTCTAATGTGACAGACTGGCAGCGTTGCTATCAGCAAACTGTAAGATTAGCTTAGCTTAGCCACGGGCTAACTTGCCACCTCACCGTGTCTGTGGATTTTAACAGTAATAATTAACATTCAGTGCTGACACGTAGGTCAGTTAAAGTGCTCTGGTTGGATTTCTTCGTGTGTATTAACTGACACCCCTGTCGTTTGATGGTAGCGTGTAGTGCTTCACGGGCAACAAGGAGAGCAGAAAGATGGTGAGACATCAACGGGTAAAAGTTGGCCAAACTTTAAGCAAAAGCCATTAATAGCATGTGTAGAGACGTTGAGTTAACGTGAACTTGGGGAGATTCAGGCAAGTTCTGTGACCTTGCGACAGGAAAGGCTGCTGCGATTTGATGTATATTTTTACTTTTAACTGCTAGCCACAAGGCCTGTAAGAGGAAGTTTGATAGCGATGGTTGATCATGCATCGGTTACCTGCAGGGCAGACGCTGCTTGGTGTCTCACTGGTGTAATACATCTGCTTCCATGCTTATTTAAAGTAACTCCGCTCTTGCACTTGACACAGATACGTTATAAATGAATCCTGACAGAATGAATGCTGCCTGCACTTATCTATGATCATTCACATAATGAGCAGATACAGAGATGTATTCAAGGTCTCATAAATTCATTAAACAGTACTCTGTCTGATAGTCAGTAAGCCTGACACTGCAGAGCCATTTGTTATGAAATGGCACACCATCCTCCTCTCCTGTTGCACTCCCAGATACACTCTCTCCCTCTGTTTATACTTGTACCCTGTCTCTCTCTTTCCTCGTATGAAACTTTATCCAAGTGGGCAACATTTATGGGAGAGTGCCAACACTAATGGGACCTGTAAAAGACTTTTATTGATTTTTTTTCCTTCTCTCTCTCTCTCTGTCTCCTCAACTGTCTCATCTGGACGATCAAAAGTCGACAAAAAGGCATTATGAATTCAATAAGGGCCTGTTAATTGTTTTAAAATGCATAGTTTTCACTTATTAATTTCAGTAATGTCAATATCAACATGAGAATCATTCATGAGTTTATGTTGATGTTACAGAATTGGGCACATGTAGCAGGGGGAGAAGGAAATAATGTAGTAGTACTCCTTTTATTGAACTTTTTGTTGCTGTTAGTTTTTATTCATCATTACTTTTTATATTGTCGGATCTCTCTCTCTCTCTCTCTCTCTCGCTCTCTCTCTCTCTCTCTCTCTCCCCCCTCCCCCCCCCCCCCCCAAAAAAAAGGGGGGGGGGGGGTACTTAATATTGATGGGTGAGGAATAAAGTAGCCTGAGAGGGTAGTGCTGCAGTCCATTCTCCCTGCTTTTGACATTATTGATGGTTTGATTGTTGTGTCCAGATCTCACACAGGAGTATACGATGTCTGAGAAAATGCAGAAAGGCTTGGGCAAGCTTTTAAAACTGAGCGGTCTGTCTCTGATTTTTGTCAGCACTGTCACAGCCACTGAAGTGTGGTTGAGATGTTACGCTGACTGCTGTTACACAGAAAATTAAGTGGGTTTCGACACCTTCACTTTGTTGCAGTTACTCTGTTACCGAGACATTGACCTCTGGCTTGTGTTGCTTAAGAAAACACCCGCTTCAACAAAGGTGCACCATGAACTGAGCTGGCGGAGGTGTGTGTCAGCAAATGAAGGTGGCTCATGGAGCAATGACATAATTGGTTTAAATGTCACCCAGAAAGTAAAGATTAATCTCATACTTTGATTTACTGTTTCTGTTGACTTTGTGTGAAGCTGGTGATATCAACAGCAGCCAGTAATCACTTGCCAGGCTTTATGCTTTCAGAACCTTTGTTTGAGCTCAAAGTGAAATTGAAAATTTACTTTAAATTCAACCTGAACAAGTTCTCAGAAGGGAAGCTGTAGTTTGCCATCATGGTTAGCTTTCACCTATTTAGGAGCACACTATCACTTCTGCATGTCTTGCATTTCATTTACTACCTCTCTAATTATTTATTATCTCTTACTTAACCAGAGCTAAGAGAGAGCAAAGAGAGATTGAAAGTTGCAAGATAAAGCTTGTGAAGCCTTAGGAATTACCTGGATTACTGACTAATTGCTCATACAGGCTGGTCTTTATGTAAATCACAAGTATAGCCAGATGAGACTTGACTAATCTAACATACAAAGACTATGATTCACTTAAGCACTAACCTTTCATGTCTTGTTTCCTCCCCCTGAGGAAGTGAACTTTTCTGTTAGCAGTTTGTCTCAGAGCGTGCTGTATCATACCTTTAAAAATGATAGCATGGTAGAGGTAGCATCATGGTTTTGGGCTGTCCTTGGGATCTGGATGGCCTGTAGCCATTAACAGAACATTTCATTTAAAATTTATATCAAAAAATGTTCTCAGTGTAAGAACAGAGGAGCAGTTCATGACCTGGAGCTTCAAGAAGTTGGGTAACGCAGCCAGACAGTGACTCAAAGCAAAAGTAAAACAACAGAGTGGTTCAAAAAGAAGAATTTTTGGGGAGTGATGCACAAACCGCAGTCCTGACCTAGTTGAAATTATGTAGCATGACCTGGAAAGGGAACAAACAAATATATATGAACTGAAACGGCTCTCTTGGAAGGAATGATGCAGAATTCCTCCCAATCATTGTGTTGTGTTAGTCCCACAAGCTGTATGTGAAACACATGGTCAGGTCTTTACTGCTACTGCTTAGGTGGTTAAGAAATTCTGACATCCTGGTAATTCCAAAGCCTTTTTTTTTTCTTGCAACTTGGTTTTCATAACTGATCAGCGTAAATTCACACACATGCAGCCACTTTTCATACCTAACTCTCCTTATCAGATCTCCCAGTATACTGGTCAGAACTGCCGTTCAGCATACATCCAGTATGCAAATACCCCCTTGTGTTATCTTTGGCCACAGCACACAATGGCTATCTGTACTCTAAATGGGTTTGCATGTCAAGGGATCAAGTCATTATGGATCATTTGTGTTGGCTGGATTGAGCCCTTCAAAGAAAAGACCCACTTTCCACAACATCTGTGCAAAAGCCTGCCTTTGGTTATTATTCAACCCGTGTGCAAGTCTGTTGCCCTAAGCTGTGGTTAATAATGCTAAAGCTCTAACCTTGCTCTAATGACATGTGTTATTAAGTGTTGGTGCTTTTCTAAGGCTTCAAACACACTCATTTTCAACCTCAGACAAACAAGTGTATTAAATTAGAATCGTAAGTGGCAAGTTAAACTGATTACATGCTAGGCGCTTTGTGATTAGTAGGCTAATTTGGGTTTGGCAGGATACTATGAAAGTAGTAGCTCAATGGGATTAAGAGGAAGGATTGTCCCTGAGGATGGAAGTGCAAAGAGCAGCAGGTTCTCCATTGATGTTGGCATTGCATTGATCTCTACCTCCTTTTTTGTGCTTGCAGACTTCCTGTTTAAGTTCCTGGTGATTGGCAGTGCTGGGACGGGGAAATCCTGTCTCCTCCACCAGTTCATTGAGAACAAGTGTAAGTTCTAAAACGCTGCATTTCTAAAGTTTAATACTGTGCAAACACATAAATGGACACGTTCCCGAAATTATTGTAGTCAGTTTCACGAGTTGCATATTGACTAAACCGTTAGTCTGCGGATGATCTGGAGAAAATTCTTCATTGACTGGTATGAGTCAGAGTACAATGGCAGGATGATGTGGGCATTTGTCGACCCAGAATAAAACCAATCACCACAGTTCTTTGCCTCACACTGTCCTTCAGAAAGAGAAAATATTCTGTGTGGTTAAATGGGGGGAAAAAAATTATACTTCCTGTAGACTTTCTCTAGCTAACAATGGCCGAGTTTACACCGAGCTTGATGCTCTCATTATATTGTTAAAATTCTCCATATGAAACATTAATTCGTTTAAAATACAAATTGAAACGTCAATTCAGTTTCAAAGGGGTAGTTTAAAAAAAACAAACCATGTCAACACTCCTCTATGTACAGAGTCGTGCTCATGATTACATTTAATTTGATTAAGATATCTCAGGGGTCCCTGTGGATAGAGAAAGAGAGGCTGGGCAACTTGGCACTGTTAATCTAATTTGCAACTCCCTGTTGCCCATATGTGGATATGAGGTATTTGCAAACAGCAGCAGAGGTCTTTTAAATAAGCCAAACACCAAATATTACACATGTAGATTCCGAGTTACAAATGTAGCCTCTATTATAGCAGTGGATCCATAGCTTTGCAAGGGATAAATACATAATGGCATAATTACAAGGACTGCACTGTAGTTTTTTCATTTGTTTTCCTGCTCCTTTATGTATATTTCACGTTGTGCCTTTTTTACACTGTCTTCTGTTTGTTCCTACTGCAGTTAAACAGGACTCCAACCACACCATCGGTGTGGAGTTTGGGTCTAGAGTGGTCAACGTTGGAGGAAAGACAGTCAAACTGCAGATCTGGGATACTGCTGGCCAGGAGCGATTTCGGTATCTACCTTCAAAATTTACCTAAAGGCACAAGTCCCAGCTCCACTGGGATAAGGAAGTGTCTGACTGATGATAACTGTTAAAATGATTGGACAGTTTCTCCTGTCAAATCTCACCATCTGATCTTTTAAAGGAGCCTTTTGTTTTTTTCCTCCATTTTCTCCGCAGGTCTGTTACACGCAGCTACTACAGAGGAGCAGCTGGAGCACTTCTTGTCTACGATATTACCAGGTAAAACAACCACTGAGCTCGTGCTCCCACTTCCTTTTCAGAAGTTTCTCTAGCAAAGTGAGCTTTTTTGTTTGCTGTGATAATGGGATGTAGATACTACAGTTGTACCTTAATTTTCCCAGAATAAAAACTACATGTTTACTAAGACTCCCAGAAGCAACAAAATGTAAGGTGGTATTTGGTGTGGGCATTGGCATCTGTGATTAATTGAAAATTTTAAATGTGGCTACAATTAAAATGAAATTTTACAGACTTAACTGGAGGCTTAGTTTATTTTTGAGTGTTCATACTGTTTCGAGTCCATATAGCAACTAATAAAAGGAGTCACATTGTGCCTGTACAGCCTCCAGAAATCGTGCTGCTTAATGACAGACCACTCACATTACTGTATTTCATAAACTCTGGGTCGTAAAATCAAGATGGATTGAATGCAGTAGTTTGCTTTTAACAAACTATGGGCTTTTGTTGAGGGGAGGTGGAGTGCGGACTGTCAAGAGCTGTAATATAGAGGCATCCTCTGTCAGGTAGCGTCTGTAGAGGAAAGCAGAAGTCCATCACAGATGGTGTCACCTGACACATTCTCGCACAGGGAAACAGACAAGTGTATACAATGAAACTAGAGCTACAGCCTCATGCTGAAAACAAACTGAAACAGAAAATTGGGTAAATAACATGAATAAAATATGTCTTACAGTCGAGAGACATACAATGCTCTGACTAACTGGCTGACAGATGCACGGACACTGGCGAGTCCCAACATTGTTATTATCCTATGTGGCAACAAGAAAGACTTGGATGCAGACAGAGAGGTGACCTTCCTTGAAGCTTCACGCTTCGCTCAGGAGAATGGTAACTTATCTGTACATTGATGCATTTCAAATGCTTTTTTCCCCACTCTTAGAAGTATTCTTGTTCTTCCACACACAGAGCTGATGTTTCTAGAGACTAGTGCGCTAACAGGTGAAAATGTCGAGGAGGGTTTTTTGAAGTGCGCTCGCACCATTCTCAACAAGATAGATTCAGGTACACATTGTTTTCTTTGTTATAGAAGTGTATCTGAGGTGGATGTTTTTTGTTAGAATTTAGTGACATTTCCATGTTTTGTTTTGTTTTAATGCTTTCAGAGCTTGAGCGCATGAAGTGATGTGGATCTGACATTTTTAGAGCATACATGTCTGTGTCACTGATGTTTCTCATTGTGCTTCTCTCAAAGGCGAGTTGGACCCAGAGAGGATGGGTTCAGGTATTCAGTATGGAGATGCTTCGTTGAGGCAGCTGCGACAGCCCAGAGGCACCACAACACAGAATAAGCAGCAGTGTAATTGCTAGGGGTCGGGACCCACCCTAACCCCAGCCCACAGGCCCACACAGACAGAACTCCCCCTACAGGTCAGTAACTTGTTAACTAAGGATGGGTATTGATACGATTTTCACGATTCCGATTCCATTTTTGATTCTGTTTAACGATTCGATTCTTTATCGATTCTCTTATTGATTCTTTTTTTAAAAAAAAGGAGAACACTAAGGTCGATTAGCTTAGAACTTTGTTTTATATCTTCTCTTTGAACAAGATAGAAATTTAGGAGTAGCTTGGCCTTACAAACCCAACAGTGAGATCTTAAGAGATCCAGCCTACAGCTCTTCAATGGGGTGTCACAGGGTCCTCGGGGAAAAAAATTGTAAATGTAAAATAATAAAATAAATATTCTTCTGTAGCAATAACAAAGTATAACATAAATTATTCTGTAGCAATTACACAAGAATATCCAGTAATGTCCCTGCCTACAATTAAACACATTCACTTACCGCAAATTTCAGGGTATCTGCTGTGGCAAATGGGTGCAAGCCTTTTACCACAAACTTAGTCACTGCTCGGTGACATTCGTCTATCCTGGCCTGAAAGGAGACGCTACCGGTAGACTGCAGCGAGAACTGCCAGCGAGCGCCAGCCAGACTCTGTCTGTCTCTCTCATCATGGTCACCTAAATGCACAGTAATGGCAGGTTTTGTAATAAGGCAGATCGCGCTAACATAATATGCACTGTTAGTTGATTATTTACCTGCCGCATTAATCTCAACTGCTGGGTTGAGATTCATGAGTCCGGAGCGGAATTAAAAACACGACATTCATTTAAGGTCATCGCGTGTTTTGTGAGCAAATGCTTTTGCATATTGGTAGTGTTTCCTCCCTTAAATGAAATATCTACTTTGCAAGTATTGCAAGTTGCCCTGTTGTCATCCGTTCTCGTAAAGTATGACCAAACTTTTGAGCATCTGAGCCACCATGTTTCCTGCCAGGTAAATGACGCTCCGCAACGTGGTGACGTCATTCGGGGCGACTGGAATCGATAAGGGAATCGTTTGCAAAAATGGCAAACGATGCCAAGGAATTGAAACAGTGGGAACCGGTTCTCAACAAGAACCGGTTTTCAATACCCGTCCCTATTGTTAACTCATGTGACCAGTGGGACTTGTAAACTAACAGGTTTTATCTGTGTTAGCGTTGATGAGGGCGTGTCTGTGCTCACTTTGTTTCCTGTTCTTAAACATCCAAACTCCAGGTTTTTTTTGGTGTGTGATCGTCCTTCCCCCTCTCCTTCAGTTCCACACACCTTGGATCACCTTGGGTCGTGGAGATCACTGCAACCTATGACCCTTGACCTCTGGTAAGAGTCTCTACGGCTTACCTGAGGGGGTCGGTTTTGCCCTTGCGTTTGGACAGCATAACCCCTCGGTGTGAGCAAAGTGGAAATGTAAAGAGACATCCTCCACCATGGTCTCTGTTACTTACCAGACAAGGACAAAGTCAAGGGTTGTGTGTTTGGGCTGACCTACTGTTGTGTGTTATTCTTTTTTTCTCTCTTGCTCTCTGCTTTTTCATTCTGGTTTTAGCAATCAGCAAAATACTTTGAGTTTTACATATCATTGCTTGTTAAACTCTTTTTGTGCATTCAACCTGTCCTTGTGTGGGTCATTAGTTTTTTTTTTCTTCCTAGTTTTAGCATTCATAAAGACATCCCTTACTATTTTTTTAAAATCATGCATCATTAACTATATTTCTCATAAATGATGGAAAATATTATTTTCTATCATTTATGAGAATTTTTTAAATGGAAAATAAATGATAAACATCACATATTTTTTGGGTACGATTTACACCAGGTGTGATGCAAATCCTTTCTACTTTGTCCTGTCATTTTAATTTTTTCGTAGTAGCCTTCGTAGTAGACCAGATGGATTCATAGCATATTAATCCCAACACTGATATATGTAACACTGTATAAACTCTCATGGGGGGATGATCCCATCACTCCATTCTACACCCAAACAGGCAAGGCTGTGGGTCAGGTTGAAAGCACAAAAAAGAGAACTTTTGCTCTTTATTTAAACCAAAAGTCCACAAGTCTGTAAATTGAGCTTTATCAGATTCACACCATGTTTAAATTCACATGTCCAGTTATAGTGATAAATTGGCATTATAATGTTTTTGACTCCTGCTGGGCTTTTCTTTTCTCCGTGACATCTCGTAGATTCATACATGCACGTACTGTATAAGACGTCACAGGAAACCACAGTTGGCTTTTGTTTGGTTTGTTTGGGAAACTTTTGTGCCGCCCAACCAGCCCCATCATTGAGGTTTGACCTTTGTTTTGTTTTGTTTGTTTTAAAAAAAAAATCATGCCAGGTTGTACGTCAATTTGACAGGATTCTGTTTTTAAACTTCCAAGTAATCACTTCTCTTTATTCATTATGCTATCAGAGGGGCGGATAAAAGACAACACAAAATTATTATTAGACCATGTACTCTCAAATCATCTTCATTGTTCATTGGCATTGATTGTACAAGTGGAGCTATACTGGAGGGATAAATATTTCCTCATTTGACATCTTAAAATGCTAATCAAAATCCTCCATGTGCTCGTTTGAGCTGTAGTATATGATTTGTGTTATTTTATTTTTTTTTATAGTCCGAACAATAATTCCCTCATGCTCTATTGATAGGACCATTCTCACCCTAGAAGACACCACCCCCATCAGATGAAGTTGGGTTTTTTTTGTTTGTTTGTTTTTTGTGACTATCGGTGACCCTGACCCTCTAAAAGGATAAGTAGAACCAATCCATGCCAGCAAAGTGGCCCTCTCAGTATAAGTGAGACACCACATCTCCTCAGTGTATGGGTCAAATTCCAAGTTTTTCCCTTTAATATCTCCCTCTGCAGCTCTACTGCAAAATGTCAGTTTTGTTGCACCACTGAACTGACCCAGATGTTTTCTCTTGAGAACAGACCTTGTATTACTCTAGAGAGAAACAGGGGAATTTCCACAGAAACACAGTTTCCTCTCTGCTTGTAACACTGACAACATGGTTTGTGGTGCTGCTGGAGGAAAATGAGGTTGCAAGTTAATGGCTTAGAAAATCCAAAGCCCTCGCTCTGCTGTTTAATCAAAGGCACCGCTTCTGTCTGAATCACTGTCTTAGAGCAGGTCATACAAACCAAGCCAAGAGGAACTCAAAAACAAAGTGTGCGCAAACGTATTTCTCAAGCCTCTGTGTTGGCATACGTTCTCCCAGACAAACCATATGTGTTTAAGCTCAACTGAGCCAGCACACTGAAAGGGCAAACATGAGATCATATAGGACATCAAGAGACAGATGGTCAAAACACATTGCTTTCATAAAATATTTGCATAGCATGATAGTTTGTCTCCTTCTGCAAGTGCACTTTTACTTTTGAATCTGTGTTTGTTTTGTTTATATGCTGTAACTATAGAATTGTACATTTTATTTTACTTGAACTGTATAATGTAATAAATATATTAATTTTAGATGTTATCTTTTTACTAAATGACAACTGAGATTCTTCGTATGGTTTCATTTTTTTCTGATGCTGTCAGGCAGCAACAAAAAATGGTGTAATAGTGTGATCTCATGCTGTGTGAGATTTGATTGGTTTATTGCTCCCTGCTGACGTGGAGGTAATGATGGAAGGGTGTTGACTTTGTGAGCTGTAGGTGGCCATCAGCAGCAATTCTGATCACTCGTTCACAGGCTGTCATCTATGCGCAGTTATTGAGTCAACTGTTGAATTGTTAGCCTGCATTCATCTGTATTCGCTGTACAGTTCATAAAGATAATCAGAGTAGCTATATGAACATTATTTTCTCATTTGTTCCAGTATAGACTCAATAATGTGATGAACGCAATCCAACTCAGTTGTTGCTTAGTAATGTTATATAATCTAACCTAAATACTACTGTACATCAAGTAACCTATCCTGTAAATAAGATTTGTCTATTGTCTATTAAGGGTGAGTGTTGCTCATTGATTGTAATGATTATGCAATTCCCAGTAAACTGCTTGTTTTTCATTTAACTCTTTTCACCGGTTTCCTGAATGTTAATGCTATCAGGGATTTTTTTTTTATTTTTCTTTGGCATTAAGCCACTGTATTCACTCGGTTATTGCTCAAGGGCGTTGAAGTGCATCGGATCCTGAATGTTGGTGACCCCCAGCCCTCGTGCACAGCAACGCAAGCAGCATTTACAAATCAGATTTATAGCTAGCTGACTTAACAGACCTTGAAATTTAACAATGGGCCCTACTAGGTACATGATTCATTTACCTCTGCCTGCCATTCTTCTGTCAAGTCATTTCTCTCAAAGGCAGTCAGGTTGAGGTTAGGATATCAGAGGGCTCATATGATGAAGAGTAAATGCCCTCTGTCACAATTGTCTGGATTTATGCTCTTCGGTCGATGGAGTAATGGCCAGAGCGGTTTAATGTAGCTCAAGTGGATATATTGAATGATTTATTGATTTTTAGACAGGCTATCAAGATGACTTCATAACCACATTGCAAATTCACCGAGGGAAAGGATTGGTCCACCGCTAGATGGCGCTGACGCATAAGACAGAGGTTTAAATCTGAATTTTAAAGACTTGTTTTTACATGTTTCGTCAGTAGCTTTGAGTGTTGTTTTATATGAAATCAGCCCAACAGTTTTAGCAGTGTAGCATGACTACATGTTTTAAGACATCAGAAAAAAGTCAAGATCTACACCTAATAAAAAGCCCTCTTCCAAGAATATTAGGTCAGATACTGAAACCTTTGCATTACTTCATCTGTTTATTATTTACACAAAGAGGAAGATACTGGCATAAGTGAACAGGAGACAGTACTACACGCATCACTTTCATCAACAAACTCACAGGTGGACAAGAAGGGAAGCAGTACATATTTCACTAATTAAAAAAAAAAATACAAAACTTGAATATATGAAACCACCTTTGAGACCTGTGAATAGATATGGTTAAAATTAGAGTATGACCATGTCAAAGATTTAGGCTGAGCAAAAGGATGTGAGTAAAAGCTTTTTTCCTAGAAGGATTTTAAGAGTAATTTAAAATTCAACTCATTTTATGCAATGCCAAAGGAATGTATGGAAATACTGTGAGCAGGAACTATTCGTGTTCACAATATTCAACACAGGCTACACTGTATGTACACACCATACAAAGCAATTTTCACATTACTGATTTATGTAAAATATACCTTCTGTATCTAGGGATAGTTTTAAGTGTTCTTAAGAGTAACCAACCAGCACCATTTGATGTAACGAGCTGCATTAAATGACAAAGATAATTTCAAAAGCAACAGAAATCATCACAACATACCACTGTGCAACCATTGGATGTAACATGACCTATACTATTGACCACGATCAACCACGAGGACGTCTGGACAGCACAGGTTGTCAGAACAACACTCGTTCTAAGCACACTCCATTTAATTTAACTAGCTGTGCTGGGTCAACTGGTCTGAAGAGGTTTCTGTAGTTTGCCTATACTCCAATTCAGATATAAATTGCGCAGCAGCCATGATCCTGCTTAACATTACTTATAGAAAAGGCTGCAAGGCTATTATAACTTCTCAATGCACAGGGGTCATTATAGGCAGTCTCTATGGTGCTTGTTAGTCACAGTAGTGCCATTAAATACATGTTTAGGTTAATGAGAGGTGGACATAAGGAGGGCAGAAGAGAGCAGAGTGACACTTGTTTCCACACTGCACAGAGATAGATGCAATTACTTTGTGGTTACTACAGGAATAATTCATTTCTGTGGCCACTGGCTTGTGGAAGAAGAAAAACAGAATACAGCCGAGTGTAACTAAGGCAGTATATGTAATTTTAACATGTTGAAATGTGCTATATAGCCTTCAAAACATCCTCACCAGTAAGACGGGTGCAGAATATTGCAACATATAGACTTGTGACAAAAGATTAATTGGACTCATATCCATATGTAAACAATATTAATCTTCTTTACTAAACACCCCCTCCCCCCTTTCCCTTGAAGTCCCGGTAAATGTTGGCTGTGCAGAGACAGGAACATGACAAATGTCCATTTCAGACTGATACAAAAAAAATGAGCAAGATGTTTTGGGTGCCAGGGCAGCAGATTAGTATCCAGGTAAGATAGATGGTTATCGACTTTTTTTTTTCTTCTTCTTCTTTTTTACTCGAGTGATTGGAGCATGAGGAGCTGCTTGAGGACCTTTGTCTGACTGGTCTCCCTGATCTCCCCCGCCAGGAACATCTCATCCACCACCGTGTACACCTTAAAACACAATTCAGAGGACAGAGCCCAACACTGTGATGAAACTGAGGATATTAAGATGATTCAAAACAGAGTACAAATATCACAAAGTAGTCATCCAGCCTGCTATTTGTCATCATCGTGTAAAAATAACCAGAGTGACAAAGAAATTAACCTGACAAGATGAGTCACTCTTCTTTCCATCACCTGCTTTTCTCAGGTGTGTTGCAGTTTGTGAAAGAGGTTGTAGTTGTCAACAGCTGATTTACCTTATTTGTTGGTTTCTGGCCATGTCATACATGAGCAATGTTAGAGTAAAGCATGTGGGTGGATGTTCACATGCTTTAGGTCATAGGTGTCAAACTCAGCCTAATTACATTTGGCCCGCAAAGCCATACCAAATTACTATTTGAACTGGCCTACTGGTATTTTACAGCTAATATATATATTGTTTAGTATTAAGCTTTGCTTGTTCCATATTCAGTTTTTCAGCAAAACTTGTTTGAGTCCATAAGAAAAGATTCATTCTTATATCTAGAGGAAGATTTTTTTTTCAATAAATATTAATGTTAGCCCACGACTTTGTTCCAGTTTTGAATTTTGGCCCACTGTGTATTTGAGTTTGACACCCCTGTTTTAGGTAATTAGCAATTAACACTAGCGGCAGGTGGGGGAAGGAAGTTTAAGCATTTATGAAAAGAAGAAAAAAAAAATCCACCCCCACTAAAGTAATTAAGATCAAAAAGAAAAAAAAAATAGCTGTGATTATTATATCAGTTACCATGGCACTATACTAAAAAAAGCACTTTCAGAGCTCTCTTTTGTCCTCCTCTGTTCAAGGTCTTTTTAATTGGATATCAAGACTCTTAAAAACAAAAGGGAAGAATTCACTTCTCAATATGCTTACCTTGTAGAAGTTGAACACAAGGTCCAGCTCACACACATTGTGGAAATACTCATTCAGCACCTTCCAAGAAGCAAAGGAGCAATTGAAAATACAGACTTTCAATTCAATCAGATAAGAATCCAAACAGACTACTTTAGTAAGACACACACACACACACACACACACACACACACACACACACATATATATCTTAATGTGATGCACTAGTGCAGAAATTATGTGATGCTGTAGCAGCAGCAGAATCCACTTGAAAACCATGTAATACACTTATATCTACTACATGTAAAATGTGGCCATTTAAAATTAATGTGAGTCTGGCCTCATCTCGTTTCCACAGGAGATCATTTCGAGCAGTGATACGGTTTCATTTACAAAGCCAGAATTACTGACCCCTTGTTAAGTATTTGCTACAATGAATGTTAAAACCAGCCTGTGAGCAAATCCTGCTGTGAGCTAATGGAAAGTGTGGCATGGTATCTTTTATGAGAATATTTTCACTGACTAAAATAATAATAATTTTTTAAAAAATCCCTTCATTGGTGTTTAGATGGGGCTTTATGTAATAACAAGCTTGCCAGCTAGAAAGTAAGACAGCTCATTTTGAAAATACCGTAATGTGCATTCCTTCACAGTCAAACATTACATCAAATGACCTTCACTCCCGGGTGCTCTGGACAAAAAATGGTCTACTGTTTGTCTTAGCTAGTGGCAAACACTAGATTGTACTTTAAGCTCACAATTTCAATTGCTACCACATCATTTAAAGACTAAATGATTAGAAAAATAAAGAGATGTTAAACCAAGCTTTAGAAGAAAGTACACTCAAGCTGTCTGATGTGTCCAGACAATCACCGTGATTTACCTATGCTCTCTAAATCACTGATTAAACTAAATGCAATAACTTGATAACAAAGAGTTCAACCATTTTAAAAATAACTATCTCATATCAACTGTTGATTAAAGTCCATGAAGGCAGCATAACTTGTCTCGAACCTGATGCACCACTGAAGACTAGATGGGTAAAGTTAGTTCTGCATTTGTTTAGGTGTTTCAGGTTCAGAGTTGCTCAAAATGAAACCAGCGACATTGAATTTTGGAGGGAATTCTGACAGCAGTTTGAGGGCATTCATTAGTTATGGCTAGTGGTGCAACGGATCACTGTTGATCTGTAATCCGAACCGATCCCACTCCACGGGTCGGCACGCACGTGATCCGAAGATTCGAAAAAGAAGAAAAAAAGTGTGTGTATGGTGCGCGTGGTCAGTCTGTCAAGCCGTAGTTATGGCCAGCGCTAGCGGTCCAGGCGGAGGAGCAGAGGAGTTTGCGGCGTTTAAGTAGCCATTTGCTGCTCAATCCGTCCGGGCTAAAACTATTACAAAAGCTATTGGGGTGTTTAGCTTATTGTGCAAAACAAGGGGTTTAAACTATGATGAACGTGCTTGAGCCACGCTATGATATCCAGTTGCGCGTCCACTTCAGTGACAAGATCGTTCCAAGCATTTATGAGCAGGAAAAGTCTAAAGTTATGGCTGAGCTGTCCCAGGCATCTTCTGTTGCCCTAACCACAAATGGGTGGACCTCCAGGGCAACGGAAAGCTTCGTGACCGCTCATTATATCACAGCGGAGTGGTAGATACAAAGCCTTGTACTGCCCTACATTGCACCTTAATTTGTTTTTATATAATTGTGTGGAATGAGTCTTGAGTTGAATGTTTTTAATAGGCAAAAAAATACTTAAATGAGTAAATGGCGAGTAAAATGTTTGTCTTTTTTTTGCTGATCCGAAAATTGATCCGATCCATGACTTAAAACCGTGATCCAATCCGTTATCAGTTATGGCCTTGTGTTTATAGCAGGTAGGTCTTTTCTTGAGATGGCATGTGGTATTTAGTTATGTCTTTGTGTGAACATGCCTTTTTTTAACCTAACGATAAGGTGAATGTTTTGTGCTGTGACCTTTAGTGTTTTGGAGAAGTTGGTCAGTTTCATTTGGATCACTTGTAATTGTTGCTGGCCAGGTAATAATGGTAACTGTGGTGTTAAGCCACAGTTGTTGCTGTGATCAACGTGGGGAGTGATACTGAATTTTGTGGCTATAGTAACCTTCTGTGGTATAGAACCACTTGGTATGTGACTATTTATGTTGTGGGGACAACAGATCACTTCTGGTTGAGATTATTGGTTACTACTATTGGTTTCAGTTGTAAACATTTCTGAGTAATCATTTTGGTTTGCGGGTGTTATACTCCAATTTGGGTTGATCGCATGTTACTATCATGTATGCCGTGTAGCAATTTGTGTGATCTTTATAATGATTAAATCCATTTAAATTATTTTAAAAGGACCACGTTTTTCTGTGTAGTGGTCAGACAGTAGTTTTCTTTAAATGGGAGTGGCTGCAGCTCAGGAGGTAGAGCAAGTCATCTACTGATCGGAAGGTTGGTGACTGGTTCGATCCCTGGCTCCTCCAGTATTCATGCCAAATCCACCCCAAGTTGCTCTCCCATGCAACCAACCTGAGTATAAATGTGTGTGATTGGTAGATAGAAAGCACTTGCACACAGAAGAAAGTGCTTGTGTGAATAGGTGAATGAGGCATCTATACACCGCTTTGAGTGTTCTGGGAGATTTTTGCTGGCTTAATCTTCTTTCCAGGATTGATTTAGCTTGATTGGAATAAATATGCCACCGTTGCAAGGCACACGTGTTGTCCTGCTTTCCCTATTTGTATTTCAGATCTAGGATATCAAGAACCAGAAGACTCCAGAGGGGTCTTTTCTTTATTTGGGGATCTTGGAGGAACCTTTTTGAGTTGGGGAGGTGGTACACCCATCTGCAACCTCTACTTGTCTTGCAGTGACAGTGACCAATTGTCTACACCTGACAAGAGTGGATAAAGCCATGCCTGAGGTTGGCTTAGGAGGATGGCACTTCTTGTGTTTATGCTCTCTGGCCTTTCATTTTTTGCTGAAATTTTAAGTACTTTAAAATAAAATCATGTTTTTAGAAATTCTGGGATCAGTCTTCATGCTGTGACTTTTGAGCCAGGTCATAAAATAGTGCAATGCTGCCTTTTGGCACTGCAGTGTATCTATGTGGCAAGGCGTTATCAAATCTATCAATATTTTAAAGATAACATTTTTTTCAAGCATGGCATAACACTAACACTAGTCAAAAATGATACACCCAAGACAGTAAAATGAATGTGACGTAAACATAGCTTTAATAGGTTCTGGAATTTGTACTGAAATACAGCGTCATGCTAAAAGATTAAACTATAGATACAAGCTGTGGTATGAGCTTCGGCTAAGTCAGATTTATAGAAAACAATCTGACTTCACTAAAAACTATGAATAAGTTAGACTTTTAAAAATGCAGAAATTCAGGTAGCACTTTATTCTGAATTTAAAGCATCCTTTATACCCAAGTTATTTGAAATCCAGAATGGCTTTCACAATTGGGAAACAATATTATAATAATGTAAAAACGAAATGATGTGCTCTTCAGAAGCAACAGATAAAAAAGAAAACATATCATCTTTTAAAATTGGACTTATGTATGCCATGGAAGAAAGGGTTTATATCTGCATAACTACATTTGATATTTAAATTTGAATTTCACAGGTTGAATTATTTTATAGATACTTGCCTACTGGGAATATGCTTCAAAAATAGGGCATTCTATAGTATAATGTTGTAGTTCTATAGTCTTATGCAGATTTTATCAGCAGGAAGTCAGATCACAGCATAGTGGATCTCTGCTACCAATTCAGTTTTTACAATTGTCCTCTATTATGTGGAAGGTAAATACTTGAATAACATCATCATTATGTGGGCAGAGGAAATATATCAAAATAAAGATATTTTTGAAAATAAATGGCAGAATTTAATTGCTGAATATGGGATACTTTGAGCCAGGGTGAAAACTGAGAATACCAGTGGAGACTAATGAAAGAAGCAAGATGGGGTTTTGTTTTTCTTCCTGTTCTCTCTGTTATGTAAAGATTAAAAAATAATATTGAAATATATGTGCATTTAGCTATAAATGTATATAGGCTGGTAAATAATATGTGGATTGTGTTTAGCTGTACAGAATAATGCTTAACTAATTTATATTCTTTATTTTCTTTTCCTCCGCTTCTTTGTAATCCAGTTTTTATTTTTTTACTTTTTCACTTATACTGTATATACTTCAACTTTAAGTACTAAAGATTTTTACTACATATAATTTTACTGCAATCCTTACAACCCAGAGAAGTTCTAAAGGAGCTCCAAGCCAGTGAAGGATGATAGCCTCTGAACAAAATCATTGAGAGACATTCTTGAAAACCATCAGACCATGACAACTAAATTATCATAGCTCACTTACTAGGTCTATATATTGTGTGTTTCATTTACCTCTACAAAGTTGTGGATTCCCTCGAGGTATGCCAAGTTATTATCAGTCACGTCCACACAAATACAGAAGTACAGACCAGCATAACGTCTGTAAATGATCTTGAAGTTCCTGAACTGTGAGAACAACAGAAAAATCCTCTTAAGAGCTTAATCTTGCATATTATGACAACAGCAGCAGATTTAACAGGGCTGAAGCTCCCACGGTAAGGTAAAACACACCCAGTTTGCATACATTCAACACTGATTTTTTTTAACAGCATTAAAAACCTGATCCACTAAAGGGGTTCTCTTTTCTTTTGATGTTGTATTCCACTAGAATTTCATTCAGTTATTATATAACATAGGGAAAAAAAACATGCTAAGAGATCATGCCTGCAATATCTATATAGTGAAGGAGCTGGGCCAGCTGTGTCATTATACAGGATTAGAGAAAAGAGGTTGTTGCTGTTCTAGCACATCAAAGAATCGTTTTAAAAAGAAAATGTGGGTACATGCGGCACTGCCTAATCCCATACCTCCACAAAGTTGGTGTGCTTGGCATCTCTGACAGTAACGACAGCATGCACTTCTTCAATCAACTTCTGTTTCTCATCATCATCAAACTGCATGTACCATTTGGCCAGTCGTGTCTTTCCCGCTCGGTTCTGGATGAGAATAAAGCGGATCTGTAAGAAACAAGACAAAAATATAAATAAATGAGGTATTCTTTACTTGTGCTTAACATCCAATATTAAGCAGTTTGATACTGACAGAATTATGAAACTCCCAGAAATGACTCATTAGCAACACACAATATAATCTTACTTTGCCTATTAGTAGCTGTCGTACATAATATAACTTTGGAGATACTTACCATTTAGGCATCCAACTATTTTAATATGTAAGAGAAATTACAAGTAACTGTAGCTACCGTTAGCTTATCTACAGCTTATCGACAGTTAAACATAGTGTTAGCTAAACCACACCCATTCATTTTGACAGCATCGTTTTCGGAGAACTCGGCAAAGTAAAATCAATCTATTTCAGTAAACTGATAGTTGTTTGGTAAAACATCTTGATTTAAAATTGTTGGCGTCCCAGTTAGCTTATCGTTTTCTACTCACTGAATGGAATAGCCGATCTGGCGAACTCTCAGATGCTAGCAACCAAACGACAAATGCTACTGACATGAGAAGAAAATACAACATAGTTTGTTTGAGACATATTTACCATTTTCGCCTCCCAAATATGGACCTTAGAGACTCCAAAGCAGCAGGTTCCCAAGTAAGTGTGCAATAATTTTCACATTAATACATCGATATTTTATGACCGCTCGTCCGCTATCTTCTCCAAGCTAATAGGAAGTGGCAAAACTATGGCTGCGTCACGTTGCATGACGGGATTGTAGTTTTTGCTGTCACATTTAGAAGCAATGGATTTTAATATAGAACTACAACAACCAACATCACTGTGTGGCGTCTCATATTGAGTCGTGCAGTGGATCACATGAGAAGCAAAGAGCCCATCTCTCTAAATATTTTTGTAGTTTTTAGTGTTTGTTTCAGGTTTTATTCTTTTCTGAAAGAACTACCGGAAGCACTTCCTGTGGAATAATTTCATAAGTATTGCATTTCGCTTGTTATCCATTTTTTATAGTATCCTAATACTATAAAATTGATTTTTAAAAATATGTCACTGTTCTCTTGGGCAATTTCCTGTCAGTTCTTAGACTGGTTAACACTTCTTCTTTTGGCTGCTCCCTTTAAGGGTCGCCATAGTTAATCGTTTACCTTCATCTCCTATCTCCCCTTGCCTAGCATACTCCTCTGTCACACCAGTCTTCTGTATGTCCTCCATCACTACATCCATTAACCTTCTCGATGATCTTCCTGTTGTATGCCTACCTGGCAGCTTCATATTTAACATCCTTTTTCGAATATATCACCTATCCCTCCGCCTCACATGTCCAAAACATCACACCCTTGGTTCTCTAACTTTATTTCAAAAGCACTTCACCTGAGCTGTCCCTCTGATATACTGATTTCCTATCCTATCCCTCCTGGTCCCACTCCCAATGAAAATCTGAGGATGTTCAACTCTGCATCCTGTCTTTTTGTAAGGGCCACCATCTCAAAACCATACATCTATATCTTCCCTTTCACTCTTACCACTATCCATCTGTGACAAATCACCCCTGACACTCATCTTCACCCACTCCACCCTGCCTGCACTCTCTTCTTCTTCTTCTCTGTTGTGCACTGTCTGTCACCTTCACTGTTAAATCGGTCTCCGTCTCATTCACAAATGTCTTCTCTACAGAGGATACCTCCACTTCTCCAGGCTCTCTTCCACGTGCTGCCTGATCTCACTACAGATCACATCATCATAGTCCAAAGAGACTTTTGTCTGCTCTATTTGTTGATACACATGGTGAAAATTGCTCACATACAGACTTACTAAATGTAAAAAAGTCCCCAAACGTGATAGTGTATTTGTCACATACACAGTTAATCAAACTGTTTTATTTATATCCACTTAATTATATTAGATTATTGCGTATAATTAGCATAAAGACATGAACAAAAAGGAAGATTTGTAGAATACAAAAGATTTATACCCAAACTCATTACAGGCTGAAAAGTAGCAATAGCCTATATAACTTATTTGCACCCTCTTGAGGTTACATTATTTTTGGAGGTTGTTTTCTGCAGAGTCAGAGTTTGTTTACTGGTCTGCTTGGGCAGCCAATTCACCGCAGAACATTGCCCAGACAGCTTGGACAGCTTGCCTCTGTTCTGGGTGTTTAGGGAGTCAGAGGTGGGGGGGATGGGGGACTGTGATTGTCAGGGATTGCACAACTGTGAGTGGAGGAATGCGCTGCCCTTGGGACTGAGACATATTTTAGCTGCAGATACAACGAGGACTGGAAGTGGGATGGAAAAAAATAATAATAAAATGAAAGAGGAAACAAACCAGTGATTAAACAAAAAGTGCAGTGTTTTTCTTCTGTATAATGCTTGCAGCTGTGTTTTGATACTGTCGCGTATTTTAGAGTAAAATAAAAATAAAATTTGCCGTGGTGGTTATATAAGAATTATATGCATAAGCAGCACTGCATAGCAATGTTTTGTGATAGTCGCAAGACCTTGGCCTGTTTTAAAAACAAGTGGAGGTAGGCGAAAGGGATGTAAAACAGAGGCACATTATTCAACACACACTTTGACCTCAGCTAATCTTGGTCCGTGTGATTGGGGTCATGCAAATATTGCTGAGAACCTAGTGAGTAATGCAATTGGACAGAAGCGTGTGGACTTACTCAAACACAGGACAGTGCACCTTGAACCCTGTTTGACTGTGCATTTAATGATGGGTCACAATTCAAGCTTGTCAGGACACACATAGTGCACATTATGTACTTCAATTTAATAACTTATGTAAGAACAACATAATTTCTTTCCTATTTTTTTTTATTACAAATGATTATCTGCTATGTTTTGATTCTGCTATCCAACACTCCAGGAGGTTGAATACAGTAACAACCTTTAAACACGATGCCTCTATTGTTTACGATGGTTTAGTCTTAAATATCCCCTAAAGTGCCAAATTCCAGTTCAAAACAATAAATTGAGTTCTACGGCCACACAAACTATTTGTTTTCATATCACACAGAGTTTAGATTACCAGATCGGAATTGCATGTTCTTGAGAGTTCAAGGAAAGACTAACAGGGAGAGAGAGGAAGCGAGTGAATGAGAGAGAGAGAGAAAGAATTTCAAGACAGGGTCTCACTGCTAGACACTAAACATCTGTTTGAGCTCTTTAGTACAGGCTGTTGTCTTGTACAACACTGCAGATATTTCTCCAATGTATCTCAACTCTCTGCCTTAATTTTAAAAATGGCTTTAATCAAAGTAGAAAACACTTCACAATAACTCTTGACAAGCACATAACTCAGCAAACAACACTTATAATTAGGACTAACCTTTAAGATGATTAATTTTTCTCAGGAAAGGCATTAAACATTTCCTCTCTCTGCTGTTCAATAACAGTTTAGGTGGGAGTCCTTGGGTGAATGCACAACAAATCTTTCACAAATGATTCAGCCATTAACTATTTAAATCTATTAAGCAACAGTTCTGTGCAAAAGTCCTCAACCAATGATCAATGCTAAGTGACCCACTTAGTATTGACCTATGAATCATTCAACCATAAAAAAGGAACCTAACTCAAAAGATGAACCACACCTGGTTTTCTACACATAACAGATATCAGAAAAATTAGAGACTAATTAAATTTGTTTCTTTAGACACTTTTGTTACTAGCAGTCTGTCACAATCAAATCATTTTGTAATTAGTCCCTCTCTTCTTAAGGTGGCTGTCAAGAAGCCATTCCTAAGGAAAGGGAACAAGAAGAAAAGATCAGTGGCAACAGGAGTGACGAATCCACATTTGAAGTTTTTCTCAGTTGAAATCATCATCAGTGTGTGTAGAGGAGATCAGGGCAGGGGTAAAACAGGGAGTGTCTAGAGTCAGCAAAACATGGTAGAGTGTTTGTCATGGTTTGGGTCTGCAGTTCAGCGGCAGTGGTGTGAGGGATCTGATGAGTCAAACCTCAATCACACTTCCAGCGCAGTCAAAGGATACCTAAATTTAAAAAACACATATGGGAACTCTACTGACGTCGCTCATTAGAATAGTACAAACTTTGTTTTTGCCTTATATACTGTTTTTCCACATATCCTTACAGATGTTTCAATAAATCGCTGAACCTATTTCCATTTTCCTGGCAAAATATAAAGAAACTAATGGGTTATTCAAGACCTTTGCACAGTGTTGTATAACTAATGCTTGAATCTGTCCAGGGAAATGGTGGTCAGTTTTGCAAGGAAGTGGTATGGGAGCCGTGGGGCCATGAACGCAGATGGGCCAAAATAAAATAAATTAATCACAGTCATGATAACATAAACACATTTCCTTTTTATGCTTAGAAATAATAAATAACAGTTTCATGTTTAACAGTAACCCAAGATGAGACATTAAAGACATTAGCCCCACTTTGATACAACTCAAAATAAGTCCATGTTGGACAACGGAGCTAGTTTGCTGTTCTTCAATTTAAAATAAAAGAAAGGGCTATAAAGAAATGAAACTAGAAAGTAACAGAAATAGTTAAAGTAACTAGAAGTAGCTGGTTGCTAGCTAAAGCATAGTCACCCTTTGTGTGCGTATGTGTGTTTTTTGTTGTTTCGAATATTTTCGAATATCTCTTTAATGTATTCAGCATGTTATACGTCAACTATTTTTTTTTTTTAGTTTAAATATACACACGTATGGAAGAGTATTATGATGGTTCATTTAAAATAAATTCACTGTTGGTCTCGGCTTACTAGTCATCATTAGCTACGCCTTAATAGTGTGGCGATGAGCAGCGTATCATAAACAGTCTGCGTTTGTTGTAATTGTGTATATTTACCGCTGGGCGAGAGTGTCTCTCTGTGAAGAGCATGCCGCCATTACTGGGAAGCTGGGGAAAAAAATAGACTTAAACACAACGTCACACATTTATCCTGCAAGGGGCTTAACATCAGAAAGGGAAAAAAAACACACACACACAAGGCTTTCGTACGAACTGTTGTACTCTTCCAACAGCGGCGCTTTTTCTGTAAATGAAGGCTGATCCTCGCGGTCGCGTTTCCTGTGGACTCTTTTTTTTTGTAATTTTTTGACACAACAAAGGAAATAATAATTGGTCAAAACAACGTGGTGGTGAACCAAGAAGGGAAAACACACCGAAACAGCGCTTTCCAACGCCGGCCCCCCTTTTCTCCTCCTCGCAAGACGTTTCCAGCCGTGGTGAAAAAAACTGAAGTTGAGCAGGATTTTTTTTCCTGCCCTTTTCCTTACTAGAATTTACTTGTATTTTTTTTCCAGACTGGGAGAAAAGACAAACCATCTATGTATCTCGTGTCTGAAAACTTCAGACTGATGTAAGTGAACACTCTATGTGGGAAGCAATGGACAGACAGCCTGTTTACTGAAAAGGCGGAAAATAATCGATGTGAGAGCTTGTAGGGAGTGTTTTTGTCTGGTTTTTAAAGTATTTCCCCGGCTGCGGGTCGCAGAAGAGCACGGAGAGGAAGAAAGGAGCGGACAAGAGCAGGACAGAAACTGGAATGATATGGTAGGTAGACGGTAGCTTTTCGGCCACGATTGTGTGTGTGAGTCAGTGTGAATAAGCAGTTTTTAGACCTAACTAGTATTGGCAAAAGACATTTTAAGGCGTTCACCTGATTTTACTTCTCCTAACATTTCAGCTTGGGTTGCAGTGAAGTACTGCGAGTAACAAGAAACTGGGAGTTAACCCCAGTCCCCCTCCCTCCACGGGGACTGGCTTGATTTGAAGCCCGTTAATAGTAATCATAATGACTGCGTGATGATACGAGTGTGTATTAAAATAAAAGGGGTTCTTATGCAGGTTAGGGGTTAACGTGTGCTTGTTTAAATGGGACGTTTATATAGGAGAAAGGGACTGAGGGGGGTGGGGGTCTTAAAAATGGATCCTGTCCAAACCTTACAATTGTTTGGACAACAACACCTGGAATGCATTGGTCTGTCAGACCTGGAGAAACTCCAGGCTATGTCTGAACGTAAGGGGCAAACAGGACTTGAAATCGGGTTAGAGCAGATAGGATGTTTGGGATAGGCTGAAGATTGTTAAACAGTTGTGTCACAGCATGTTTGCATGTTCAGTTTATTTCTTACTATGCTCTGCTTTAAAAAAAATAGACGTTTAATGTTTTAAAAAGCTTTGTTTATTGTAATTTCGTACATTTAAGTCGTGTTTAAGGTCTTAATATACTACGTTTTCTTCATGAAAATATATTTTAACCTGCATTAACTTTGTAAATGCCAAAGCTGCACAGGGCTGGCTATTTGATATAGTTGGCTAATGCCTGAGGGTACCTGTACTAACTTCCTCATTTCCTTTACCCAACCTGTAACACAAAAGGCTGTGTTCTTCCTAGAAAATATTTAAAACCTTTCAAGTTATTTCTCACCAATCTCAGGTGAGGATATTTATGTTGGCTCACTGAATGTGGAATGTCCACCCCTTTGTCCTTTAGTTCTGGGCTGGTTAGGGTGACCTAATGGAGACAATTAACACTATTAATCTATTTTTATGCCAGGACTAGTCACCAGTGTGTCACAGCCTAATCCTGCAGCAAAGTGGTCATTGCCCTGGAAGCCACCCCCTTTTCTTTCTTTCTGTTTTTTTTTTTTTTGGGGGGGGGGGGGGGGGTGTCCTTCCACTGGACTTTGGTGCTTTTAATTCAAAGAGTGATCCTTCTACATTAAAGACTGACAATGGCTGATTTTAAAGCATGGGATCTCTGTGTAGCTTTATGACGTTGCCTTAAAACAGAGTATCCATTGGTTTGGTCTGTGCTGCTGTGTCATTGCCAGTTAAAGGAGACATTTTAAAACAGGAACCTTGATAATGGGCATGTGCCTTTGGTATCGTGCATCCTTTTCAAGCAAGTAGGTTGAAGCACACATTTACTGGCTGTGCTTGAATATGTGCTTTTTGATGAGTTTTCCTCCCTTTGATCTTAATCAGCCTTGTCAGGGAGACCATACTAAGGAGGAAACGCACACAGACTCGTATGCAAAGTTTTCTTGATAAGACGGTCTCTTTACGCTCAGGTAAATGCATTAGCAGCTGTCAGCACTTCTGTTCTGTGCTTGATTGGGCCCTTTGCAGTGCAGTCACACCTCTCCAGGAAGCATCTTCTTCCCCTAATAGCCGTGCCATTTGCCCAGGCAGCAGGCTAGCTACCAGCATACCCACTCACCCCTGTCAGTCTGTCTCTGGGATCATGTTGTGAGTCCTGGGCTTGAACATGTTCCCGAGATTAGAGGAGAACAGGCTTTGTTTGTCAGCATGTAGGCCAGAGATGAGAATGCATCCTTTGATGAGGACACTGTTCTGTCCCACATTATGTGAACAGATAAATCCAGGGTTTTTCATGCTTTGTAATAGAAGCAGCATAGGAACACTTACTCCTTACAGCAAATCTAAGATGTCAGCTCACTTGTTTTCTCAACAGTGGACCAGGGGGGGAAAAACGAGGAAAGGTAATTAGAAATTACCTGAGCCCTGTAGTGTGAAACATTACTTAATTCACTAAGCTAAGTAGTGATTAGTTTATTTCAATAGGGTGAAAGTGTCTCGGGCTTGTAGCACAGCACGGGCCGCTTTGCAGTGTCGACCCAGACTCTTAGATTTCTACTGTGCTGGCTGAATTAAATGGTGGACTTGCACCTGCTCCAGCTTGCATACCTGTCAGAGTGAAGTTACTCCACCTGCCAAGCATGGAAAAATTTTTCCTACTCATCAGAAAACGCGTCATTCGCTAAATCTCTTTCCTCTTGTATTACAAGAGAGGGTTGCTTGCGAGTCACTGTAAGTCTGTGTTTGATGGAGAAAGGAGCTAATTATAGCGGGCAGCTTTGGAGTTTGGTAGACCAGATTACAGTCACTCTCCTCTCAATGACTGCCTTGTTCTAGTGGCTGATTATTAGGCAGAGAGAAGTGCATTCTGGGATGATTGTATCTGAATTTCCATTAGAAAGTGTGCCTGCCTCAGTTGAACTGAGGTTCTCTTCTCTCCCCACTGTTTCGGCTCTCTTGCTCATTACAGATTTGCAGATGGGCACAGGCTGATATAAAGGCCTCTGTACTGTGGCCCTGTTCTGTTCCAGAGCCGGTTTAGCTCTGTACCCTGATTGACCAATTTATGTACGAGGGAAATGACCCTGTTTTGAGGGAACAAAAAGATTAGAAAGTATTACTAATATTTCTATTCACTGGCCCTTTTCAACAAATTAGTGATCTGAGAATTTTAAGTTCAACGCAAATAGAATAGAATAATCCTTTAATTGTCCCACAAGGGGAAATTTGGTTGTAACAGCAGCCAGAAAGACACATATACAAACAAACAGGACACAGAACAGAAACATACACTATTTTTCTCACATATTTACATTAAGGACAATGGTTACTATAAACAGAGTACTGTACAGTTATTAAATTAAAAATAACTACAGATAAGAGGCAAACCAGGTTGTAGTGCGAATTGGTTGATTAACTTATTGCAGTTACAGCGCAGATGTAAACATCTATGTTTGTTGGGAGCAGTTCTGATTGTACAGTCTGACAGCTGCAGGGAGGGTTTGGGTTAAATCCATCATTGTTGGACATTTCTAGATAAAAATAAGGGCTATGAATATGAACAGTGGTTTGAATGGTGGCTGTACGGTTCTATTGAGGTACTTTAATATTTAAAAAATATTAATACAGTGCTGACAATGTTTGAAATTACTGAGACCGTCAAGGACCACAGAGGAATGGTGACCTCTGGACACGAACGGCCGCGTTTTCTCTTTTGCAAATGCGATTAAACAACAGAAGGACAAGAGCTGTGGAGCCTGAACATGAAGGGAGATCTTTAGGAACGAGGAAAAGTGAGAGTGTGATGCCACAAAGTGGGTTTTCAGTTTTTTGTTGGGGGGCCGCTACAAGGATGTTTGAGTAAAGTAAAGTGTGAACAAACTGCTGCCAGTTTCTGCTTCAGGCTGTGTTCCTGGTATGTGCCCTTTCAGCTTTGTGCTCAGGGATCAACCAATCAATGGCAGCCATAAGTAACCCTGCTGCTTGGCTATTGGACACAGCTGAATTCCATGACTCAGCGTGGCCGTAGATAAGATGTTATGATTGAGGCTCTGCCAATAAAACGAGGCCACTGCCCGGAGTTCAATAGGTTGGACTTCTGCTTCTATGATTGCACGCACAAAGTTTGCACCACCTACACACACTGCAGACATGGTTCTTATCCTTAAAGTTCTCTGAGGTTTGTGGACTGTGCAGGGCACTAGCTTAAAATGAGAGATTTGTCATGCATAAATACACGCTCCATTGGATTATCATGTTAAGGGTATAATGGCCTCTGATGGTTTTTGGATGAGTCAGTGTTTATACGGTGTGTTGAAAGCCTGTAGACATTTGAAACCTCTCTCACTCAAAAAAAAAGCAACAAAAAGACTGCTCTGAAATCCACCTACATAAGTATTAAAGGATAACTCTGAGCATGTTTGCAATCTGTGGATGCATACACGCTCACACGCTCACACTCATTTCCCACACTAAAGCAACACTCGGTTTTCATTTTTGTCTTAACCTGTCGTGCTGACCTAGCCCTCATCTCATTCGCAAGTCCTAATGCGTTATAGCCAAAATTGGGCTGGAGTGAGCAGGAGAAGTCTGTGTTTGTCATTGTTTGACTTTTTTTTTTTTTCTGGAGCTTCTCCCCCCGGTGGTGGTCCTGAATTTCCTGAAGGAAGTCCACTCACGATGCCTGGTCATGTGTTTATGCAAGGGGGATGGGGATGGAAGGCCAAAAGGAGTGGATAGGGTGGAGAAGAAGAGAGCTGAGGGTCAAAGGTGAGGGTAGGAGTTAGAAAGTGGCAACAATGGAGCCAGTTTCATTCTTCTTTTAAGGAAGAATGGTGGCAAAATGGGAAGAAAGATTGTCTGTTTGTTAGAAAAAATCCAGTATGGTAGTAGAAAAAAAGATCAAATCCTGACCAATCAGCTGTCATGACTGTTCTGGAGAGATATAGACAAGTCTTAACACAGACCCTCCTTTTGAACTAGTACTACCGAAAAGCCAAATTAGAATTGAGCCTCATTCAGTAGTACTTAAAACATCAGTCCTCCAAGCACAAAGACAGTAGCATGTGTACATGTATTATAAAAAAAAATCTACCAACTTAAATATTTAATCCATATATTCAGTATAAAATAGTTTTAGTGAAAGATTGTCTGTCTTTTTTAAGTTAAACAAAGTCATTTTGATTAACTGGAGCCGTTTTGCAGACTTGGCTCACTCCAGTTGTTCTTATTGTTTCAATGTGAGTCTGACGTCATCATGTTAGTGGTCGTGTTAAAGCAGGCTGGACGAGAGCAACTGCAGATTGTACCAAATATGATTATGAAAAGCGACGACCAGCCAGCACCTGCTTGCCAGGTTTAGTCTACACTGGACAGTCCCAAGAGGGAGTGTCTGAAACGTTCTTGAGAAGTAAATTAGTTAAACTTTTTTTTAGGTTGTGGTAACCTCATTTGATGAAAGAGATAAATGAAAAATCTGTATAAGTGGGTGTATAGTGCGGTGGTTAACACATTCTCCTAACATGTGAAAGGTCCCTGGTTCAGTGCTGGGAGGAGACACAAATCCGTGGGAGGGATGCTTCAGGAAGGGCATCCAGCCAAAGCAAACATGTCAATCCATCCGCTGTGGTGACTCCTCACAAATAAAGGAGCAGCTAAAGGAAGCTACTTAAACTATAATCACAAGATCTAAACTGTACTTTCACTATTAAGTATATCATCAAGAGGCGTTATCTTTTTTTTTTTTTCTTTCTAGTTGTTAGAGTTTTAAAACTTTCTGCTTGTACTTGCTGTCCTAAGTCGTGGCATGTGCTGTGGGTGTTATATGTGTTTTTAAGTGAAGCAATAGTTTTGTGTATTCTGATACAACTTGTTGTATGTCCATCTTTTGTGAAAGTAGAGAGCGTTAGAGGGCTGGATTTCGAACATTTCATTTTAACAGCATATTTCTCTCTGCGGTCTTATTGTTTAGCGGTGGAGCCCTCGGAGCATCACCAGTTGGATTAAATTCACTGGGAAAGGAGGGGGAAAAAGAGGTTTGTGTAACAGCAACTTGTGTATTTCAAAGAAACTTTGAGGTTGGGCTGTTATCTGTGAAGACTGGCTGGAAGCTCTTTCTGTCAGCCATAATATTGCAACTCAAAACACAAAGCAATAACTAGAATCCACACCTCAGCTGTTTGCTTTTCATTTCATTTTAACTCGTTATTAGCAATAATTAGATTGGGTGGTTAGTTGAATGTGGTGCAGAAATTATTTTAGTGTTTGGCAGTGTACAAACAGGAGACTGTGTGCAGAGGTAGGAAATGAGATGGTGAATCTGTAATTGGGTTTAGATTAAAAAAAAACCCACAAAAAACACCTGCTTTAGGTTTGTTAGTTCTCTTAGACAATGATGTTGATGCTGCTACAACATGAGGTTTAGTTTGCATTATCCTGACTTGATGTCTGTTTATTGTGACGTCGCTTACATGCTGCTTCTGCCTGGCGGTCTGACAACTTTATTGGAGGTGTCGGCATACACCTGCGATGCTCAGACAGAGGAGAGGTGGAGAGCGGGAGGCTAAGAAGTGTTCTGTTTCGGAAATATTCTAATTAAGGTTGGCAGCTTTAATCACAGACTGATAAGCATTGGAGAAAAAGGAGAGGGACAGGAGGAGGAGAGCGAGGGGGGGAAAGGGCTTGCAGACCCAGACAACCAGAGGCCTCAAAAAGAGGTTCACTGGAAGTTTTTCATTTATGAGTTGTGTAGATTGCTTACGCTACTCCTTTGCTTCCTCTTTTCTCTCCTGTTTTGTTTTTGTTTGTTTTTTTTAGTTTTCACAGAATGTTTTTGTTTATTGCTGTCCCCATGGCACCCTCCATCACTGGATTTTCTTGCCCTTGGAGAGCAGCGCAGTGGTCGTCTGAGCCGCGGTTAAGGACACAGGAAGGGCACCACCTTGTCACTAGACGTTTGCTTCAGATACCACTTCAGGGGGATCTGGCCAGCACTGTGGCGGCCTTTGGCATCTCCACCGTGAATACGTGCTGACGCTGTCTCTCTCCTGCATATACATGGCTGCACAAAAAAACCTTGTATCTGGAGAGGGGACATGTTTTACAATGTTGTGATTAGGTATTCTGAAGTTGTATCTTGCCAAAGGCATTTTAACATGTGCAAATCATTACCTGGCTGTTAGTGGTTAGTATTCGTGTTTGATCCAGCTCGACTCAGAATGTTTCAGAATTGGTTGTTTTGAGTAATAAGGGCAATGAAACTGTGTGGGGAAAAGAAACCTACACTACTTTATGTACATGCAATGAGAGCAACAGCAGCTGACCTTTCCTCACGCTCATAACATAACTGTCAGCATGGTTCTGGCCATTCGGCAGCTATGTGACAACGGACATCATATCCTCTTTAAGGTGAGAAGATAAGGTGGCTTTTCATAGCCATTTGTTATCACAGGCAGTAGGCCCCTGACACCTCCACATCCCTTATCTGGCTTTGTCCCAGTTTTTGGCCCAAGCCTGGGCTCATGCGTGCCCAAGGCTGATGAGTAAGCACCGCTCAGCCCGCGGATGGCTGTGCCTGCCGTTATCGATCGCCGCGGCACCGCCTGTCATCCAGCCACCACTTATCTAATGATGCCCATGCTATTGTCTCACGCTTTGGAAAACTGCCATTAAACAGAAAGTGACGGCTGATGGCGGCGTCAGTGAATATTTATTTTAATAATAGAGGAGACACACCTAAAGTGGGATCCACTGTAGCGTGCTTGTGTCTGTCTGTTCAGGTATTTAACTTCACAGAGTGGAAGGATTTGGGGATTTCAGCCTACACTGATGTGCGTGTGCACAGGCCGCCAATAAAACTAAGAGCGCGTAGTCCAATGTGGATGATACAGTGCGTAGGTCACATGAGATTGTTTGTTTGAAAAGTGAGTTTAAGCAGGAAAGAAGGGAACTGCGAAGGGGAGAAGTTAGAAATGATACCAAAGATCAAAAAAGCAACAAGAGAAGCACAGACGGTGGCTCCGATGGAGAGTTTTGTTCCCACAGCTACAGCATATAGACAAAGCTGTGAATAGGCTCTCTCTAGGTTCAACCCACAGCCATACCACTTTTTTTTTTAAAAGGAACCTAGGCTGGCCGACACTCTGTTATGCTGTCCTCGTCACAGGCTGTGCTTTCTTTCTGCCCACTCCCTTTCTTTCTGTTGTTGGCTGTCTTTGTTGTGACGCTGGTTGGTTGGTCTGCATTAAAGACAGATCATGATTTCCACCAGTCTGCAACACTTTGTGCTGACCTGGTTGTGACCGTCCTACTCTGATTGTTGTTGTTAGGCAAACACACATATGCGTGTGCTTAATAAAAACCCCTGTGATGAATCACGTGAAATTCTTTAATCTAGAGGATTTCCGGAAGGGCTACCCTGACGCGCAGTACTCTTTAAAACTTCTAGACATTTTAGATGCATCCGTCAGGCAGTCCCAGCAAAGGAAGTTGACTTATCTGTGCCAAATTTAATCAGAAGGGTGAAACAGTAATCCCAACCATACAGAATTACAGATTTTCAGTATTGACACTTATGTTGGAGGCCTCACAGTATCTGGAGCTCAACATCATGGAGTTACTTTAGGATTACATGATGAGGCTAAAGCTACTGAGACAGGATTAACCACGGAAGAACTTGACGTTTCCCAAGATACTTGGAAAAACTGACCCGGCAACCTTTAAACGCTACATACATGTATACCAAGGAGAAACAGCGCTGTTTAAAAGTAAAGAGTAGTCAAACTAAATACTGATTTGGTGTTGTTTATTTTTGTGTTTACTCCTCTTTGTGCTTCTGAAAGCACCCTCACTTAACAGTCATTAATATAGCTACTGTGCCATTTTAGAGGATTGCACATGGATTTTTCTGAGTTGGGGTTTCCTGGTGGTGACATGGGTCATTTCTCGTCTCAGTGCCATAATTTCCCAGGATGCAGTCGAGGCCCCAAGGTCCATAGCTCTTATGTCAGAGTTCATTTCCTGTTGGAGTGCTCCAGCAGCTCCTGATCCACCATTTTCTAACATTCCTGACAAGAACTGGAGTAATCCATGTCACTTCCCCATCAGTTATTTGAAATTGTGGGTTTTTGTTTTTTGGTTTTTTTTTAATCAGCTGACGGAGTTGCGGGGAATTTCCCACAAATTACCCCAAAATTTCAAACCATGTTGAAGTCAGTTTACAGTGAATAAACGAAGTGTAGTTGAAGTGAAACTATGCTTGAAACAGCAGTGGGAAATCATGCATCTAGTTTAAGATTAACCTACTGACGTTAACTTTATGAATCACAGAAGCGAGGGAGTGCAGTGGTTTTAAAAGGAAAACGTCTCCTTTCACTTTTGTGAATCATTACAAACCAAAAACTTAACTCGTGCATCTTCTTTGTTGCTTTACTGACTTGCATGGCTGTTGTGATGATCAAGGTAAAGAAAACATGGGTGCAGAATGTAAACATTTTGTTTGTTCGAAGTTGCTGCTTTTGGTTCGAAGGTTATTCGGCGAGAAATATTGCCTCACCAAAGCGCAGCTTACATCCACCAAGGAGAAGACACTGCAGACCTTTGTGGGAAAATGTTGCCGTGAAGGTTTCCTGTAGCTTAAATCCATGTAATTCCCCCCCCAAAAAACCCAAAACATATTTTTGGTGGAAAAGATGAATATAAGACATTGGAATTTGAGTGGGAAAGGGAGAGAATAATTCATGTGTACTGAAAAGAAGAGATGCAGCATTTAGATTGGGCTGAATATTTTAATTGTCACCATTTGCACAGGTGTATGTGACCTTTCAAATCAAATGCAATTGAAATTCGGCATTTACAAACGATTGCATCCATTAAAGAAAAACACCAGGTATTTAGCTTCCATTTCAAGGGTTTCAGATTTCTAAGATATTGAGCAACAGTGAAACTGGCTTTTGCATTTATAGTTTAGTCGGTGTGGATCCTGCATTTCAAGTGTTCAAGCCTAACTGAGTCATTTTCCCTGAATTGGCTAAGCCTCGCCAGAGCCACACACCACTGTTTTTCCATGCACTGTGTAGACCGCAACTAGTAAAAGGACATTTACATGTGCCCTTAGCAATGAATTAAAGATTAACACTTACTAAATGTTTAAAAAGGCGTTTTAAGAACACTGGTTGTGTGAAAGTGTAATTGAATTGAGGTTTCCAGTGTAGTGCAGAAATGAAGGATCATATCATAGCATATTAATATAGTATTTCAGTATTTGTGAATTTTCTGTGGCTTATAACTAAATTTTACGACGATCACACAAAGAGTGAAGTTCTCAAGCTTATGTGTAGCTACCGTTACTCCTGCACAAGAAACCCAAAACAGTTTATTCATGTTTATTCATGCAGGCTCTTATGCTTTAAGTCCTGCAGCCACACCACGAGGCAAAGCAGTTAATCACTAACGACTCTGAATGACTAATGGCGTGCTCATCCACCAGCGATTGTGGATTCAGTTCTGTTTCCTCCATAAAACACACCTGTGACACTTTTAGCATTACAAACGCTGATGGGCACTTTTACAGTTACAATTTTCAGCTCACAAATGCTCTATCTATGCAAGTACTTTGTGGGCATGCCAACAGGCTTTAGGTTAACCAGAAGGTAACATTAGTGGTATGTCCATGTTGAGACTTTAAGAGTACAACAGAATAGAAACAGCATCTGTTACATTACGCAATAGTGTTTTACACCATGTGCTACAGTTTTGTGCACATACCGCATGACTCTAAGTAAGACTTTTTCTTTAGAGCACAATATTTTAATGTTTATTTTTTAAATTATTATTATTTCACCCACCATTACAGTCCAGCTCTAACTGCGTAGTTTCAGCATGACTTGAGCTTATATTTCCTCGAATCCATATTCACTGAAGTCACGCCTCATTCCTCATTTGGGTTACAACACTTTTTGTGACAGAAAGAAAACAGGGAGCAGTGTAATCCTGATTTACTCAAAGGTGCAGTGTAACAGTTAATCATTTTAAACAGAGCCACAAAGGTTTCGGGTCATGTTGAGAAGAAGTTTTGTCACCACAAAAAACAGTAAAAAATTATTTAAAAAAGTTCCTCGAGCAGCTCTATCACCTGCTCTTTGTGTGTGTGTGTGTGAAAATATGCATGTGCTTTAGAGAGATCTAGAGTCACAAAGAAGTGATTTGGAACCTGAAATAACAAGAGAATGATTGTACAAGGAGAAGATCCAAAGTGTATTATATCCATTAGCTTAGGAGTTGACGTAACATGTCAGATTCTTTCATTCTTTCATGTTTTGATTGCAGTTCTTGTTTAGGAGCTCTTGATGGATCAAACCAGTGCCCAAGACTAGTTTAACCTGCCCTTAAACAATGATTCGAGGTGTTCCACGTGAGCAAGTGTTAGACCTCAAGCAACCCTATTTCAGTAAGAGTCCCATCCACAACTTTTCAGTTTTCGCTTCACAACTCTGTAAATACACCTTCTCTCAGTCTGAGGTCTCCCGGTGTTTGAACATCGGGATTTAGGCTGTAGGAAATTTTGCCACTCTGACTGTTCACATGCAGCTTTTAGACTGCAAAGCTGAGCTTCCATTTAAGGCCTTGCCTTTTCCTCTCTTCCTTTCAGTCGTGCCTTCAGAGGTTATAGTTGACAGGAGACATGGGTGGGTGATGTCAGCCCTTTCCTCAGGGAATTCAGGGGTCTTTAGGGGTCCTGTGAGGTTGGGCAGCAGCTCCAGACGGGAAACGGTGATGGTAGAGAGGGGAAGGAACAGCTCCCTTTTGTTTTGTTTTGATCACGTCAGTGCTAAAGAGGGAGACACAGGATGTCTATTGCCAAGAGGAGCATTTGTGCATAGACGTATGTCGGAGCTGTTGGAAATACTTGGCACACCACCAGTTTTCCAGATTTAAGTTTAAATCGCAGTTTTGCTGCCTTTTGCATTAATTTTTTTCAGAATTTCTTTGGTTTTTGCTACAAGGGTGTAAAAGAAGTTTGCATGAAAAGCTGGGAAAACTCCAGCTGCAAGAAACACAGAGTTTGCATTCGTTAATGCTGGGTCACTGACTTGTTCAGTAGGTGTATAATATTTAACATCATGTGCTAAACACTTGAGCGGTGGTTGTGAGAGCTCTGCTAGCGTGTGGGGCTCCTGGGTCTCACTGATGATGTACCACTGTAAACAGTTCCCACTGCTTGCACAGCTGGGGCACACTTGACAACCTCTGCAGTGCATGTGAAGTGGGATGGGGAGGAGGCAGTCGGAGAGCGCTAGGTTAGCGCTGGACGGCGAGTGACTGGACTGATACAGCAGCGGAATGCTTCGAGGGCCTTTGGGGCATGATACGAACGGCAAAAAAGGAAAAGTGAGTTCAGGGGAAACAAGAGCATAAAACTGATTATAAATGACAAATCCCCAGCTCTTGCAACCAAACAGTGTTACCTGCTCTATCCCGAGGATGGTAAAATGCAATCACAACAGCTCTGAGCCCAATTCAATCTCCTGTATGTATTCTGCGTGCATGTGTTGTGAGTACCATTGTGTTTGTGGCCTCCCCGATTTCAACAGTGACAGGAAATTTTGCCCCTCCTCTTCACTGTCCTCCCTTCATCCTCTACCCTCTGCTCGCTGCCTGGCGCTGATTGGCTGGAGGGAAAGCGAGGGATGAGGTTTTGTCGTCTAATCTGCCAGCAGATCGCCACTGATGGGTCTCTGTAGAATGGCTTTAGTAAATTACTGTTCCAGGGAAGGGCAAATCCCTTCTATCAGATAGCAGCGCTCTCTTCATCTCTCCCTCTATTCCAAGTCCCACACTCTTTCTCTTCAGTACGTCAGTCAGGCTCTGACTTTATCTTTTTATCACCATCTAACTCTCTTGTTCCCTTCGCAGTTGTCCACTACTTTGTGTTTTTTCTTCTCTTCTCTTCTCCTCTTTTCTTTTCCCTCTCACTTTTCCAAACTTGAACACCTCACGATGCACACCTGTTTGTGCGTCTGCACATTACGCCTGATTTTCTGTGCCGATGGGCCTCACACCTGGAGTGAATTAGATGAGCTGGTGTCAGAAAGAGACGCGCTGTGAGTTTTGCTCCGAGGCTACTCATTGACATCGGCACATTACAGTCCCTGCGAACAGTTCCCCCTATTCCCTGGTGTGTTCATGCGTGTTAACAAGATGGACCAGTTTTGGGAGCAGCCATCTTGCCTCTCAGTGTGTGTGAAATTGCACAAGATAATACAGTACATCCTGAAGAAGGGTGTTTGCGGATTAGAGGGGAACTGTTTTATGCATATGGATTTAGTTTTGCATACCTGTGCCACAAAAGATATCACAGGAATAAAGAAGATTAGGGAGGGAGAAGGATATTGAAAAAAACAAGGGAGTGTTTTTGTCTACCTGTAGCCTGCTGTGTGGGTGCACTCTTGCCTGAGGTGGGGAATGTTGCTTGGCATGAAAAGCTGAGCGAAGCCAAACTCCAAGTGACCTCCTGTGTTTTGTTACAGCTCAGTCTAATTCCTCCTCAGTTGTGTGAAACTGCCAGCATTCTTCTGCTCTGTAGTGACATATGGTAGCCAGGCATGTCTGATGTCACAAAGTACCATAGTTTCTGTGATGATTCTCTGTCTTGACAATTTGCAGGTGGGGTATGGTGAAAGGTGGAGACGCCACACGCAAGCACATTTCAATTTAAAAGGGAGATTTGTAGAAAATGCTGCCATGGGAGAGATCACTGTTGTTTCTGTTGAATATCTCTGAGCTACTGAAGCCACTTTAGCATTATACATGCATTATTTGTGTTTTAATACTCACTCAGAGTCCTTAAACCACTGTCAAAGACACTGAGGGACACTGTCATAGCATAGAAATGATCCAGAATGCACTGCAGGATAAGCTACATGATCTCAGCTTGCTTTGGGGACCAGGCCTCAGTGTCTCTTAATGCCGGTGGCTGTGACGTCATAAGCGAGGAAGCATAAGTGCAGCTAGAAAGAATAATGGTCTGTGCTGTGGCTAAAAACAAATGGCCATCCTGCTTTCTAATTGTCGCTTGCCAAGAGCGTCTGCCATTGTTTTGTTTACTGTTTATACTTCTTTTTTTCCTCTTATGTCAGACGGAAGGGAAACTGTGTGCTGCAGTGACTCATACCATCTTGGTACAAAGTACTACCTAACCAGCTAGTGCTGGTTTTTAGCCTTACATAATACAATGTTTTGCCATTAGTAGAAATACATTACAAATATTTCATGAACAGAATGCCATACCTGTACGTTTTAATTTTGGAATGTTTAAAACTCTTTCTTTTTTTTTTTTTTTTGGCTATACTTGTTAGCATGACGTGTTTCACTAAACATGATTCACAGTAACCCAACCCACTGTTTTGTAACTGTTTTATGAGTGTTTGCGGTTAAAGTAGAAGTTTTGAATCATATACTGGCTTTGATCATTTGCAAGATAAGCGCTGCAAAACTCTAATCATCTGAAGGAATTTGTTTTTGGTGCCTTTGTGTTGGGGGTAAACACACATTTCTTGACGTGTGGACATTGCTGTTGCGCAAACAATTGTACTCGGTCCCCAGTTGAGTCCAAGCTAAGGGCAAAAGCACAGCTAACATTGCAGATGCATTATGGCTGCAATAAATAATTCTTATCATTTACTCAATTTTCTCCTGGACTCGGCCAAAGTTTACATAAATTTGGTGGCAATGATCAAGAAGAAGGCTGCTAAATTCCTAAATGGAAAAACGCAAGACACTAAGTGTTGTTACAGTATTCCGAAGCTGTCTACAGACTTAACTGATGCATTCAAGTCAATATTACTCTGACTGGAAGGATATAAGAAACAGTAACGATAAAGGTATATGTACAGTACTGGGCAAACGTGTTGAGTTGCCTGTCATATATATATATTTGTATATGTATCATATTTTTTTAAATATTTTGCTTCCAGGAGCGGTATTGAGCAATAGTTATCCAGGTGTTCAAAATAGAAAACAGGTGCAGAATTATTGAAATAACACACACAAATTCAGAATATAAGGCAAAAAGAGTTTTCACAGTTCAAGGGAGTGTGTAAGTCGATATTTAGTATGATCACATTTATTCTTCAACACAGCCTGAACTTTCTTAGGCAGCTGTCTTGTAATTTCTTTAAGTAGTCTTCAGGAGTATTTCTTCTGTTACATTTTCTTCTGTCCAGGTATGCTTTTACTGCATTGCCAGTGTGTTTGGGATAATTTCTATGAATCTGGCAAATTAATCTGTTGCCAATCTGATGCTTTCTAGATGGTATTGCATGGTGGATCACAATCAGAAGTCCAACCTTAAATGATGACAGACCCTCTGCTGTGTTTTACAGACTAGCTGTTGTAACTCTTTCCTGAACTTCTCCCTACTTATTGACAATGATCTGAGCCAAAAAAATTCCAATTTAAATTCATTACTCTATAAAACCTGTTGGGACTCATTTTCCTTCCAGTTTTTGTGTAATTTGGCATACTTTAGACTTTTCACCCTGTTTTCTTTTCTGAAGAATGGCTTTTTTGACATCCACACTTCCACTGAAACGATTTATGATAAGGCTTTGTCAAAACATTCCTCCATTTGGTGAAACAGTTCTCTGAAAATGGTAAGGTACAAAGACTGGACTGAAAATAAGTGAAAAAGACTTTCCAAAAGACCAAAGAACTGTTGTTCAAGGCCATTTTTAAAAATTGCAAGAAGGTCTGATTCCTTGGAAGCAAAATATAAAATAAAATGAGAGGTGGCAGAGCATTGTGTATATTAATGTTAAGCTACACCTGGATTGTTTAAGCCCATAGCTTCTAGTCGATATTGCTGCTTGTGAAAGTGGATAACGGTAACGTTAATTCTTTGACCTTAACACAGAATGTTTGATCCTTCAGTCCAGATTCATTTTGCAAAGTATTTTGAAAGACTCGAAGGGCTCGTCTCGAGGAGATGCAAAGACAGGGTCAGGAAGATAAAGCTATTGCTAATGAGAGGAGAAGAGCAGTACACCAGGCAATGTGCCGCTGCTAGGGAGCAACCAGATTAGATTAACTCCATATTATAAATATGTATGTCCATCTAAATGTTATATTTTCAAATTAGTTAGTTTACAAGTGTGTTGATAAATTGTGTATCATATACATTTTTATGCTTTATGCTTTGACCTTTTTTTGTTAATTTAAACTTTTATGCCAGTCAAGAAGCCAGAGTTGAACTACCCACCCTACAGCTCACAGCTGCTACCACAAATAGAATATTATTTTATACGAGGCTGTTGCAGCCAACATATCTATGCTCTCAAAGCAAAAGATAATAAGTAATAAGTTTGCATTTTGTAGGCAATGTTGCTCTTTTTGCCTTACTGCAGTAAGGCAACAAGTCACCTGTAATTTTAGGGTGTCGCCTGGACTACACTTGCAGGGTAATAGTTATGTCTTATTACACCTAATAGTGTGCAGACTGGCTTAATTCTTACTGGAGTACTAACGCAGATTAGAATGACAGGACTCAGGATGACTCCTGTTCGCTGAACCCCACCCTTTTTATCGACTGTCTCTCCCCACAGTCTGAAAGGAAGCATCTGCCTGCCCCTCTGTCTCCCCGCTCCTCACCACACAAGCTCTCTCCCTGTTTCCACAGCCCACACTGCTATCACTGCAGCTGTTAGCTATCCAGCTCACACCGATGTTGGAACCTCTAATCTCTCTAGCATAAAGGCCATGCAAAGAGAATTTATGTTAGCCTGCCACGGGAATGAAAGGAGAAGCGGAGAATCGTTTGAGCAGGTTGACAGATAAGGCTCTTGTGCTTTCTGTGTGGTGCTTTTTAAGCCATGTTAAGCTGCTTAATTAGACATAATCTACAGACCCCAGACTGAGGCGGAACTAATGAAGTTAAAAGACTCAAATCCCATCCTGCCATCACACTCTCCACTGCTCCACACCATCACCCGTGCTTCTCCGTCTCATCGCTGCGCCGTCCTATCTGCTGCCTACCATCGTCCTTCCTCCTCCTCCTCGCAGAACACTCTGCTCTCTCTTCCTCCCTACCATCCCACTCTTTCCTTTTAACACTTCAATCCCACCCAAACATTCTGCCTACGGGACAACCTTAAACCTTGAACACAAATAACTTGCCCATCATCAGCATAGTTTCTTTGGAGCACTGAATTGTTCCCATCTAGCATCAGCAGGATATCCTCAGAAGAAATAAAAAGGTCACACAGTGAACCTCAGAAAGAAATATTATAAATAGATATTAACCCCCCATAAATTCATCTATATACTTATATTTCAATATCGCAAACCATCCATTGGAGTTGTTTGAGCGGATACTTTTTCTATACATCCAATTGGCAAATCTCATGTACGGCACACTGTTTAAGCTGCTTTAGCCGCTTTAGCAGCTTTACCCTGTCATATGTGTTTTCACTGATGCCTGCTCTTTTTTTGAGCTCGGTCTTGTGGCTCTTCTTTCCATCTACACCTAGACTACTGTTAGGATAGATAATCACAAAAATTTCCAACTAATTTGTTGACTCCAGCTGTGACTTCAAAACGCGTCAAAGGAACCTGTGAGTTCCTGTTCCTGGCACTTTAAAAAGCCTATACACCAAAGCATTGTTTTTTCTTTTTAAGGCCGCCATCCTGCATTTTTACAAGATGCTAAAACATCAGAAACATCTGACGAAGCAGAGTGTCTTTTCTGTGGTGAGCACTGTATGTCTTTCCTATCCAAATGGATGGCTGAACATTTACAGGTCAACACCTCCACTGGGCTAAAAGAAAGTTAAACTCTGGGTAGAACGCACAACTTGTTACAATCACTTTTTACCTGGCCTCACAGTACAGGAGGGGTGGGACAAAGTGTACACAACCAACTATTAGGCCCTACTTCTAAGCACTTAAGAGCATTCGAGGAGAAGTTACTGCTGCTGGTCTGTCTGTACCAAATGACATCCCCAAACTGCCGCAATTGTGTTATGAAAAATAATGCTTGTAGGAACACGTTGTTCATTTTGTTCCGTTGGTCTACCAGTTAGGCAGCATTCAGGTAGAAATGGGTACTTGCAACATATTTCTTCTTTAGACATTTTTGTATCGTAGCAATTAAGGCATCACAGCTTCCAGAGTGCTCTCAAACGCTCCCAGCAGGGTGTTTTCAGAAGAGTGTCAGGCGTTTTCATCTGGCTTATTTGTGGTTTATCAAGCTTGTGCTTGTCCTGTCTACATCTTGGAAGGGAAGTTTTGCAAATGCATACATGTGTTTTTGACATGTGCTACATACTCTATAGTATTTTCTGATTTCTCTCCATGTAGCAGCTATCAGCTGTGTAGTAGCCTTTCGGTGTACTTTTGCAGGATAGGTTTCCTAGTAGCAGTAAGTCAAGATGAGAGAGGGATAATGTGACAGTTTACAGCAGCTACAAGGCTGGTGAGATTCTACTGAGAATGGTTATAAAACACAAATGGTGAATATAGTATCCTCTGCTTTGAGAAATACTGAATATTAAAGACAGTTCAGGGCCTAAGAACTCTATATTCCTATCCATGCAAACGAGCTTCTTATCTAAATTGACAGATGTGTAATAAAGTTCATAAAGGACAAGGTGCATAAACCAGAAAATGCAATGAGGCAGTAATTGTTGCTTTGTCTAAAAATAGAAAAATGAGCGAGCTTGGCAGGTGTGGCTTCTTTTAATTTTCGACCCGTGCAGCACTTTCAAACAGCCTGCCCTTGTTTTTCTGTCCCCCTCCAGTAAAAAGAGGATGTTTTCATGTTAATGACAACACTTCTCTTCCGTAATCCCAGAGTCTGCTCTCTTGCCATAAATGTGAACATTTATCTGTAGCTATGTGAGTGATCCCTCATCCACCCATCCACATAGCTTTAAATAGGCTTCGTTAATACATCAGCTTTTGATGCAGCCTCTAGTCGCTGCTTTGGCAAGTTTACATATTTCTCCTATCTTCATATCTTGCAATACCAGCTTCTTTATTTTTACTGAAGCTGAACAGCAGTTGTTCCCTCCACCACCACACACCCTCCCACAGAGGAGTGGCTGCCGTGCTAGCTTGTAAACCCTCATCCTCTGTCCAGGAGGAGATTGCAGCTGACCATTGTTGGGTTTCATCATCGTCATGAATGCTCTGCTTCACTGTCGATGACCTGTCAGAGAATTTTCTTCACCCCATCATCTTTCTGCCTCTCCTCCATATCGTCCTTTAGCCCTCCTTCCCACCTCATCTTACCTCATCTTAACCTATAATGCTCATGGTCATTTGCACTGTCAAACTCATTCTCTTCACTCTCTCTTACGGGTGCTGGAGTATATTTGCATTCATTTAGATGAAGCAAAGGCAAACACTGCCAAATCCTCTAGGATGGAAATTACTTTCAGCTCTTATAAGCTGTAAAAATGTAACAGACGACATTAACGTTATTGTCCCTGTGCATCCTCCTTCATCGTCTCCTGATGAGGTAAACCTTCTACCTCCCCCTGAATTGGTCTCTTTGCCGGCCGGTATCATGGTACTGTTGAGTGGATCTCAGGGCTGCTGCATTCTGTTTTGCTTGATTAGCCTGTGTGTGATGCTGTAGGCAGCTTTGTTTTGTTGCTGAATGGACTGTTCCACTGAGAGCGCAGCAGACGACAAGGAGCAGAGGAAGGAGGGGATGGAGAGGAGAAGGGTGGAGTGGAAAAGGAAAAGCAGGAAAATGCTGAAAAAAGATAAAGGCTATGAGGGAAGGATGTAAAAAGAGAGGTGGGGAGTAGATAAATGAGTCAGGAGAGAAGGCTGGAGCAAAGGGGAAAAGCAGAAATGAGGAAAGGAGTGTGATGCAGAGGAGAAAAGAATAAAGAAATGACCACTTCTCCTGTGAGGGGGAAGATAACTGAGTGTTTAGAAATGCTGAGGTGGACAGAAGCCATATCTTCCACCAACACAGCACCTGCTAGTCTGCCTGCCTCCTCCCATTCACTGACCGACTTTCTATTGTGGGTATTTGTGCGCTTATGAGTGTCTTTCTGCCCGTGGAAGTGTGTGTATCTTTGAATACACGTTATTATTCATATAGTTGCGGTGCCATTTTTGTTTCCACCCATAAGCAGAATGAGATTTTGTGCTCAAATATGACAAATCCCCGAATCTCTGCACTGCACCACTTTAATACATGCGTCCCTTTAATAGCTTTTCATGTAAAATATGGAAAGGGGTCTCTTTCCATAGGTTTCACCTTTTAATGACTGCACAAATTCAGAATCTGTACGAACCCGTGGGACCTGCAGCTGTGCATCCTTTATAAGTTGGGGTTGAACGCTCTGATCGTTGCACTGGTCAGTATTGTTATAGGCGTGGTCTGTGAAATTGCACCACAACAGAGGAGCGATTGATGATTTAAATAATTTTTAAAAATGAAAATAATAAGATCCAGATTCCCCGGCGAATAATGTGGTTGCAGTACTTGTACAAAATAGTGCTGCGCTTCTGCAGCGTGCTTACCGTGATAAACTTTTGAAAGAGATATCTATTGGAAAGTTTAACAAAGACATTCTGTTTGGCAGCCGGCTATAATTTGCCCAGAAACGTAATAAATTGTATGAAATGACTTCCAATTGCAGGGGAATTTTTAACATTAAGTAGTACCTACAATTGCCAATAGTTGTTTTTGTAACCGCTTGAATGAATAGTTGGGGGCGGGGTTAAACGCTTAATTATCCAAGGTTCACAATTTTAGCCCCACCATATTCCTTAGTGATCCTTGCTCATTCCTACTAGCTATTTTACGGATACAAATACACCTGTGAATATGGAGGTGGAGCAGCTTCAGCAGTGCTTTCAAATCCACACCTGTTCCCTTACCGCACCTCATCCCACTTCTCCACCTGCCGCCCGTTTGACGACAACACTGTGTTCATCCTGGTGCAGACAGATGGTGGATGATAAGAGAACCCAGAAATTTTGGGTTATCTTTTCATTTCGGTATGAAAAAGGATGATTTTTTTTGCTTTCATGTCTTTCTTCCTGATTTTGTTTTTTGTATGGGTATAATTCATTGTGCCTGTGCCAGCATGCATGTTTGGTTTTGTGGAAGCTGACTGCGCTGTAGATGAAATAAAGCTCACTGTGAGTGCCGACAGGATTGGCTTGTTAGCGCTGATGGGGTGGATGAATGCTTAGTAGCGTAGGCTAGGATAGGATGGCAAAATATACTGTGTTTTCTTCGGCTGTACTTGTCTGATTCCTGCAAATCTCTGCAAAAATTCAAGGATGTATGCGATAAAATGAAAATACGACAACGATAAGCCCCCTTGAGCTCCCTCTTTCCCATCTCCAAGCCTCACTTTCTCTTTCATTTCCTTCCTGTTCCTATATTCTCTTATTCTTCTGTCTATTAAGTGATTTTTCTATTATTGCCTCATCTTGTTGTTCCTTGTCCCAGAACCCATTTTGCTCCCCTTTCTTGTTATCTCTATATGTTTCCACTTCTCCCTTTTGTAAATGGTCTGTTTAATAGACAATTGGAAGAACATGCATGCATGCATTCACACACAGGCGAAAGGCTGAAATAAAGAAGCCCCTTATCTTTGCTAGCAGAGACACTTTCATGTGCTCGCATGCAGATGAATAATATATGTGGATACACACACACACACACACACACACGTAACCCTATTCCATTGGGTGTGATGCTGACATGGGCCGTTGTACGCTGAGCCTGTGTGTGTACTTGGATGACTGCTGGCACTGTGAAGGGATGTGGAGTCTCTAGGGGCCTGGTGATGAATGGGAGTGTTGTCACTAGTCAGGTCCAGCTGCCTTTGTGCTGTCTTTATGCTGCGTGTTCTCCTATTATACCACAAGCGCTGCATGTTTGGTGCACAGAGAGACAGTGTGGGCGAGCGTTGTTGTTAATGTGGATTGAATGAAACAATCCGAGACGGGCGTTAAGATGTTTACGTGCTGTATGTGTGAGAATATGCGTTAACACTTTCGATTAATGTCTTAAAGCTGTGCGTAGAACATCTAGACATTCACCCATGTGTACATCTGACTACACACCAGAAAAAACAGCTTCTCTCTCTTCATTTGCCTGGATAATTACGTGAGCGTTTGTGTAGTTGGTTTGGAATCAGTATGAAAGGGTGTCTCCTCTGCCGGCATGTAGATTTTCTTTTTTTGTCCTCAGTGTGTGAGAAGTGAGCTCTGCGAAAATGCTGTCAAAGCAGAAGCTGGATAATTTGCCTACAGACACATTTATGATACAGTGACGTGTGTGCCCATGAATTTGCCTTCCAGAAGACTAGCTGTATGGTTCACATGGTTTGTGTGTATAAAGACAACTCATATCTCAGTGCAGTGGTCAGAGTATGATCATTGTGCACACTTACGTGGAGGGTTATAGATAATAAACCCCAGCTTCTCTGCTGCGTATAGATGAATCAAGTTGTGGTTTGTGTTCAGTGGGTGGCACACAGGTTGTTGTGGGATGCAAAAAAAAAAAGTTTACATGCTTTATGATAAGGCAGTCAGAGCTTTTATACTGATAAACCTCACCAATAATTTCCATGGATGCTGATTCATGTGCAGACAGTCAATGTAGGAACCTGTGCTCCGGTTGTGTGGTCTGATTTCTGGGTGAGTCAACGAATCTAGCATGACTGTGCATAAATTGCTGCGTTCCCCATCTGGCAGGCATCGCTCTGGGTGCAGTGGTGGTATGTTGTTTCACTGTAGACTGGCTGTTCATGAGGTTCAGCAAGATTACTTATCACTGGAGATTCATGCCCTATCAAGGTTGGCTTACAGCATTTTCCAGTTATTATTTGTTCTGCTTTTCATCCTGCTGTGATGGAAATGTTACTAGTGTAATCTTGGAAAGTGAGGATGTTTGCAAATGAGGATGCAGAGCTTCTGAGCTCTGATAAAGAGTCACACCTTCCTCCTTGTGATGCAGATCTTTCTGCTTAGGTAAAATCACATTTGATATTTTTGAGGGCCTAAAACTAGCTTTGATATAGGGCTGCCACGATTAGTCGACTAGTCACGATTATGTCGACCATCAAAATCGTCGACGACTAATTTAATAGTCGACCCGTCGTTTGAAGCTTTGTAAGATCAAAAAAGCCGCAAGAATAAGTAGTAGGATTTAAGAGTCTAATAACGGACTGAAACAGAAGATGGCAGCACTGCATGTACAAGGATGCCAGCTGCCGTTAAACCCCGAAGAAGAAGAAGCTGCGTCCCAGAATTAATAGCTCAGCCCAGCGCAGTTGTCAACAATGACGGCAGCTAGTTAGTTTTAATATTACTTATTATTCTTTCTGGGTCACAAAATAAACTTTTAACATATTTTCAGGCGAGAATGTAGCTGTGTAAACCTCAAATATCTGCTCAGTTTATCAAGACACCACATATTTTCAAAAGCGCTCTGACGTATATGGAGAGTCTGTTACCCACTAGCTCGATAGCTAGCCGGGGGCAAGGCTCACTAGAGCCCGTGAGAACACCGGACTCCCGGCAAATCATTTTCAAACCCACTGCCGTCTTTCGCTACTCAGGTTAAACATGATATATAAGTCACTTAGATAACTTAAAAATGTTATTGTTTGGCTATTTTTAGTATTTTATTTGTTCCTGAGTAAATCGGTTTGGCTGAGATTAAAGTTATAGTTTTTACACAGCTGAATAAACATCAAGCAGACAACTGATTATCAGAAGTGTGAGATGCTCGAGAATTTACTCCGGTGTCCTGTTATATTTTAGATAGCAAGGAGTTTATTAAACTCAACCGAAACAATCTGCAAATTTCATTAAAATTTAATAAACTCTCATCTTGTCTTTATTTTGAGTTAGCACATACCTTAAACACTTAAAGCTGTAAGCTAATGATAGTTATATAAGAGCAGATGCTGCTGGTGCAGTAAGCTGTACCTTTTACATCCAATGGATGATGATCTGATTAGTTGACTAATCGCAAAAATAATCGGTGACTAGTCGACTATCAAAATAATCGTTTGTGGCAGCCCTACTTTGATACATGTGTAGTTGGATAATCTGACACCTATATGTATGCGCCAGCCCTACTATATTAGAGTACAGGATACTTGTCATATTATTCCAATAAACGGCTACTGTTTTTATCATCCAGACAATTTTGTTCATTATATTTCAAGTGATAATACTCTAAAAAACACAGGCGTCAGGCTAAACTAATTCACCTTGCTGTTTATTATGAAAAGCATTTAGTGGTACAGGTGATACTGACAAAATTACAACAAGCCTCTCTGTTATTGTTAGATGCGCACACACACACTCTCTCTCACCTCCCTGTGCTTCTTCGGGGATCTAAATGGGAATCTGACTGGAGGTAAACATGTCATTGTGTAGAGCAGCCAGCAAACAGACAGACAGACCAGTTAATGGGGAGATGAAGGGATAGGGCTTAATAAGCAGTGTAGTGGATTTATTTAAATGGGGCAATATTTACCAGTCTGGACAATGTCTGATTGACTTTAAATTGACCTCGCGGTATCTCACCACATCGCTTGTGTTTAAATTCTACTTATTTAGTTTGTTTCATTCATTATCATTTTCCCCTGATGGTGTCAAGCCCTTGATTTAGCTCCCATCGTAGGTTGTTTCTACTGAGGGAAGAGCCACACTTGGAAAAACTAAACATCGAAGTGGACTGTGGGACTGGGGCCAGGAGCAGTTTTTTGCCATTGGCGTGCGACAAGGATTTTAAAGATTATTGTACAAGAGGAGCTTATAATAGTAATGTAGTCTGTAAATTGAAGGAGGAAGGTTCTGGCTGTAACACGCTTCAGGTTGTGGCTCAGCTCTTCATTTTTGCATTCTTTCACTTTCACTGACTTGCTTATGCCTAAATTATGCTTCAGCGGGAAATCTACATCATAACTTAACCGGAAACTCCCCGTAGCCCTGCGCTGCAACCTGACGTCAGGTCAACAAAACCCACAACAACTGAACGGCAGGGAAGGTTACAACATAGGGGTAAGCGTGGTTTCTAGTTACGATGTAAATTTCCCATAGAAGTCTAAATCGGGCTTTCTCTCCCTTTGTACCTTTTCTTCTACCATGGCAGCAACTCTCTAGAGTGCAATAGAAACAAGTCTTTAGCGGGCTTAATTCGTTTATTCCTTTCTTTCCGGCCTTTTTTCACCCTCCTTCGCACTAGATTTTATCACTATTAGATGTTTAGCCATACCCCACTGCTATTGTAGCTTGACTTTATGAATGAGCTCACTGAAGGTCATTTGATCACTTTGCGTGACGAAGCTCTGCACACGCAGCTCACACATATTTCTCTTATCTCTCGGTATGAAGGGGGGAGAAAAAGTTGTTGAGTGGCTCACGCCTTCTCACCTACTTCCTCCCTCCCCTCCCCGGCTCTCTTTGTGCAAATCCCCATGGAGACAAGAAGGGAAGGAATAAAGAAAGTACGCTGGAGAGATTGCTAGAGAAACAGAGAGATAAACAGGACAAAAAAGAGAACTTTAAGTCCCCTGATGTGTGTTGAGTGGCCGGTGGCAAAATAATCTCTCCTTACCTTCACACAACAGTCACACTAATGACCTTGCCTGCGCTCATCAGTAGACAGACCAGCATCTTCAGGGAGAGACAGATGGAGTGTGTGAGACGGTGAGTGTGTGTAAGTGGCCCCCTTCTTTGTTTGAGGGGGGGGGGGAGTACTCACACATCAAGGATTAGAAAGGCTTAAAGATGTTACGCCTTGGCGGATGTGCGGATTTGTGCATCTTTTGTGAGGTGAGCGTTATCTCAAATGACGTCAGCACTAATAGAGAGTGGTGTTGCATTTGAAACAGTCAGGTACAGAGGCTGCAGGAATACTGGCCCGCTGCTGTTATGAATGGGCAGTTTAAGAGACGGGAGCATGTTCCTTTGGTTCATTTCTGTGTGTCATAATGGTCTTGTGTCGGGCCAGTGCGACCTTCTGTAAACAATAGCAACTCATTACGATAACAATCTTAAAGTTCTCTGCATTTCTTCCGGGCTGTCTGCAACCTCCTGTGGCTTTCGTCGGTGTATGAGTATGCTCATTTTTACATGTAACCAATGTGATCTATACAATCTGTTTGTATAGTTGTTCTTGTAATCCTAAAAAAACATACGAAGATTAATCGTCTGTGGTTCTTTTGACTTTGACTGCCAACTGGACAAAACTAAACATCTGGTGACATCATTCCATGCTTTAAGAACATTGTTAAAAGATATTTTTTTACCGCTATTTCTGGACATAAGTTCCCTCATAGCAAGCAGTTCAATTCAGACAATAATAATTTTCAGGTGATCCCTTCTCATAACTAATACTGCATCATAGCTTGCTGTGGTGAGTCATAAACCATATGAGTTTTTCTTTTTTTTTGTAATTATTTTGTTAAAGTGTTACCAGAATGTTCAAGTTTAACCTGTATGTTTTTAATAAGAGAAGTGATGTGAAGAAAACACAGCTTGAAGAGCTGCATTTTTTCTTTCTTTCTTTTTTTCTTTTTTCTTTTTTTTTACCCTATGGCAGGAATCCAGAGAGAATTTGGACCCTTATCAGCTACTGTGATTGGCCAGTGGGTTCATATGAGAACCCTGGGACATGAGGTAGTGTGAAGCAACAGTGCCAATCAGAGGGAAGAGATGGAATGGGTGGAGAGAGGAGGGGAAAAGTGAAAAGGGAGTCTTGGCATCATTGCTTAGAACGGGAATTTAATGGTGTGTGTGTGCCTGTGTGTAGGTGTGTGTTAGTTTTCATAAGAATGGAAGAGATGGGAGGGGTGAACACTTGGATTGGGTCCAGGAGAACTGTTGTAAAATCCAACCTGGTTCTTTTCCTGTTTCGCCAGAGAGGATGGTCTAATTCTCACCGCTGCCTTTTCCTGACTTTTTCTTCCTCCAGGCCTGGAGAGAGAACAGCAGACAATGCACAGAAACTAGTTTGAAGAAGATTGAATTCTGTAGTAGAAGTGTAACTTCTACAGATGAAGAGGAGGATGAGGTCAACAGGGGTCACGATTGATTATTTCTGGCTGCAGCCGTGTTTACGGACTGCCATTGTGTTTGGTGAGCTTTAACGATTGTGCAGCATCGCAGAGTTAAACTTCACCTTTTACTCCTGGTCTCACAGCCTTGAGGCCTCCAAGGTTGTTTTAAAAGATCCAGACTTTGACCTCTAGGTTTGCTGTAAACACGGGGAAGTAAATCTAGAACCAATCAGATCATCTCTTGCCAAGGAAGTAACAAATATTGACTTAGATGACCACAAAATATGCTCATGTGACTTTTAGCTATTTTTATCTTGGTCCTATAAAACTGTGTGTGGTGTAGTTTTACTGTTTAAAATCAATCTGTCTATAGTATATGTGATTTTTGCACACTAACCACTTAACAAATCCTGTGCATAGGTGAGACTTGCTGGAGTGCTACACTAGTTTGTCTTACGCATCGTTCTCATTCAAAACTGATATTATTATTATTATTATTAAGTTTAACAAAAAAAGGAACAAGCTAACATGTAGGCGAAGTAGATGCGCAGTGAAAGGAAATATTAATTGTGTGCTCAAATGCTACTGCTCAAGGACATTCCCTATTACAGCATCACCACCTATTGCATACATTGGCAGTGTGATTACTGTTGCTTTTGATTTTATACTCACACTGTTCCACTTTCAATAGAATTGCCATAGACCTATTGAGAATATTAGAAAGGAAGGCAGTGAATTAATCACAATGTTCTTTTTGTGGTTGTATGTGTAATAGTAAATGATCCTACTCCTACAAAAATGTTAAACTGTAATTTTAAAACGTTGACTCTTAGCCTGAAAAACTGCATCCATTTGACTGTAATGTAGACACGACCAATTAGTTAGTGGAGGCTTCTTAGCGAGCCTCGTCAGGCAAAGCTTGGCCTTGGGCCTTAATACTGCTGCAGCTGCAGACAGCTCAGTGCAGAGTAGCAAAGTCTTGAGCTGTAATGGCGCACCAGTGTCTGTCTGTAGACTGCTTTAAAATGGATGACCAAGCACAACCCCCGTAACCTCTGGACTTGCTGCCCCAGAGCCTGCCAGCTTCCTCCATTCAGACTAGGGAAGGAACTCAGGGGTGGTACTCCCACATACGGACACATGAGCACAGCTAGAAGAGTTCCAAAAGGTGATAGATTAACATATTCATGTGCTGCTAGAGCTTACAGGCTACATATGGCTAAACACTGTGTTCTATATATTGTAGTTTGTTGTATTCACTGCTTTTATATTATACTCAACAACTTGTAGTTCTTGCCATAAAGGAGAAAAAGCACAGATAAAGTTTAATTTGACAGAATTACCAGTGAACCAGTGTTATCAGATGATATTGGTCTATTGGTGCAATATGCGCTGAACACATTCCACAACAGTGCAGAAGGAGGGTAGGGTGTTTTTGATATTGGTGTGCTCACCTAGTTTGTCCATTATAGCAGCTCAAGGTCACTTTTATGTAGAGCGTTGCCTGAAGTTTGTGTAACAGTCAAGCTGTTTGTGAGATGCACTGTTGCAAAGTTAATAAACAAGAACCATGACATTTCCCTTTTTTGATATAAGATGTTATATATACTGTGTATATAATATCAAACCTGCATTAGTGTCAACCCCCAAAATCAGTATGAGCCGGGCTCCGATCTCTTTGGCTTTCTATTATCCGTGCATGATTTGCACTTTGGTGAGCCAGGCAGGAGGGCAGAAAAAGAGAGTGAATCTGGTGGAAAAAATGAAAGTGATAAAGACAGAGAGGGAGTGAAAGAACACTGAAAAGAGGGGGAAAAAACCTCTGTAACCATCTGCCTTTGTGCCAACAGATGGTTACTGTAGCAACCAGTAAAAAGTCATTATCTTTAATTGACATGGAGGCAGGTTCAGGTGTTTTCAATTGTATCTTTTTTTTTCTTTCTGCAGTGACCCCACCTATCCCCTAGTTTTTCTGTGTGTGTGTGCGTTTTATAGAGAGACCATCAAGCCGTTTTCTTCTGTTCCTCAGGCTTGATGCTTCTGGGTGTTTAGGTGGTTTAAAGCTGCATACACACTGGAAGCGATTCACTCATCGCACATCGCTTTGAAGCGGAACAACATTCCAGGCTCTGGTTGCCTAGGTGACCCACTAATGTATATATTACTAGCTCATATGCCAATCATCGGTATTCTTCCCTTTCATTGGTCATTGCTTCAGTTGCTTGCCTGGAAATTTAGAAAAGTTTTTCTTTTGCCTACTTCCTGTCACCAGCAGTTATTTCTCCTGTAGTTGCTTGAAGTCGTGGAAAGTCTCTGAGTTGATGATTGAGCAGATGTCAAAAGTGACCGGAGAGCAATTTAAAGATGAAAAATGTCATGAAGATTAAAAGTGAATGACAGTATAGACAGGAGACAGTGGTTGGTAAGGCTGAGGACACAAGAGCATTGAAGGTGGTTGTCTGTGATTTTTATGTTGAGGCTTGTTAGGGCAGCGGTAAGAGGTACAGATGAGCGATGAAGTCGTCCTGTCTGTAGACCATTAGCCAACCGCAAGTTCTAAGCACTTACCAGAAGCTCCTTGTGTTAACTCCCTGCCGCAGCACAAAGTTCCTCTTTCTCTTCTGTTTGTTTAGTTGGAAACTCTTCTTGTTCCTCCCTAATATTTCTTAATACTTTATTTGTGATTTTGCGCACACCTACGCCTCACAATACATTCACTTCGAAAAAACTTTGATTCTTTTCTTTGGCTCATTTCTTTTTCTTTTCTAATGTGGTACACCCAAGTTCTTGGAAGGTTGTATTTACCAATGGAAAATAATTTATCTTTTTCTTTGAAACACTCGAAATGAAAAACACAATTTAACTCTGGCGTCAATATAAGCTTTCACAAACCATTTGTACTTTTCAAATCAATTTTTCCATTACAATGAGCCGTTTCTCACCATCCCTAGCTCAGCCGATCAGTATAAGAGTACCAAAAAAAAAAGCATCCAATTCAACAAAAAAATAATTACGCAAACAAAGCCTGCGTTGGGGTGTTCTGTCTCCAACTATTGTTTGAATCTGGGTTGTGCCTTTAATTCTAGGGAGCCTGTCAAAAGCAGTTGGCGGTGCTTTGTCCAGGCGTACCTTTTTATTACTACTGTCTGCTTTATTAGCCTTCCACAGAGCAGGAGAGGACAGAAAGAATTGACTGGAGATGCGAATGAAGGTGGCAACTATTGACTAGTTTGTCTTCTCTTGCTTCTGGCAGGGTGCAATGATGCTACAAGGATGCCGCTGTCCAGGCTAGCCCATTAGCACCTAGACTCCACACATGACAACATGACAAGAACAGACCACCACATGCAATGTGGCATTCGCAGGCTTGCTGCGCCGCTTTCACAGCCACCACTTTGCTTCAGCAGCCTTCTGTAGAAATAGCTTTAAATCATCTTCCACTTCCCCCTCAGTCCCCCTTTTTTTTTCCGTTTCTGTCATTTTCCTTTTTAATTGGTCTCAAGATTCAGCAGTGCATGAACATTTCTGTGGCAAAGAGGAGTGTGGGGGGGAAAAGTTTATTTAAACGTTCAGTGTGTAAGCAGAGAGTTGTGAGCATGTGAGTTAGAGGGCTTGTGTATATTGTTAGATGTGAACGTGCCATATCTATGTTGGAGCATATGCTGTAGGTGTAAGTGGCTCTTTGTGTGTGCGTGAAGACCATCTGTCACCTAGTAACAGTTTGGGTGATCTCTGGCTGATGTAAGAGCTCCCTGTAGGGATCATAGAGCATAATTATATACAAAGCCTGCAGGTCACAAGTACAGATGGAAAGAGTTTAGCAGCATTGCGCTTATACTCTCTGTGATTTGAAGAGAAATTATTGTATTTCTTTAATGTCAAAGTGAAAAATGATCACATGTAAAAGCCTTGGCAGCTGCAATTTTCTGAATGGCGTGTCTTTAATGTATCAGCGGGTTATTAACGTCTCTCTCTTTGATGATATCCTGCATAGAGGCTAAAATGTATATATTGTTTTCTTTTCAGGGTTGTGTTTAGAAAGTCAATTAAAGAACCTTTCAAGCTCCTATCACATCTCAAGGAAATCCTAAATGAAAGATAGATATACTTTGTATAATTTGGCTTTAGGTTTCTGACGTCAAATCAGCCACCAGACTTGTTTGGTCTCCTCTCGCTTTCCTTTAACAGTCCAAAGCAGGAAGCAGGGAATGCAGAGGATGCACACATGTGCACTGCTTATATGCTGCACAATTGAAACTTTCCTTCGTATTAGGACAAAACAATGGAAGCTGTACCAGTAACGCCAAAAAAACAAAGAAATGTTGCAATCAAGCCTTTGCCCCTGAGTTTATTCTGGCTGTCAAAATCTTTGCAGCGGCTGATAAAGTAATAAAAATTAAGCTCTGGTGGCAGCGGCATCGCTCCGTGAGTGCACACAGCTTTCCTGTCTTGTGCACCATCTGGAAAACACACCCAGCTCATCTATTAAGCACTTACTCCAGCTAAGGACGAGCGCTCCGCTGAAAATGGGTTAATAATGACAATTAAATTGAAGGTAATGTCAGCAGTTGATCTGCCACTCACAAATCATATTATTTTATGTGAATAGCTTTCTGTGCCTAGGAGTGGAATTACAGTTTTGAATAAGTGTGAGTCACTGAGCCGAGCTATTGAAAATCTACAAAATTGCATTATTTTGTTTTATCAAGACATTCTCTTACTACATAAAGACTTTCAACCCAGAGGCCAGAGCGCAGAGTCGGCTATGTTCTATTATTTAGGATGTAAAGGATAAAAAGTTCTGCTGGGCTCTGCCGTTCTTTCAGACACATCAGATGCATACGACTTCTTTCCTAGTTTATGCACTTTTTTTTAAATTGAGGAACTCTATTTGGTGTGGTGTCATTTTATTACATTCATAGTTTATCATAATGCAATGGCACATGGACGTGTTTATTAGCAAAGACAAATGCAGGCACATGATATCCACCTGTCAGTGCTGAGAGATGGAGGTCATCCCTAGTGCTAAAATGAGGCATACACACACACACACCATCAAACCAATTACACTAGTAATTAGAACTGGAAGCTCATTCAGGTGGAAGATTGCCAGCTGAGTTTAAAAACCCACCTGCTAACCGCTCTCTGCAAATTGCTGTCAGATTTAGGTATAAAACCGCCACGTACGTCCATGTTTTTGTTTACTTTCTGAAAGCCTGCCCCCGTGTCTGCGTTTAATGCTCTCCGTCCTGCCTTGTGCATTGGATATATTTGCGTATGTTCTATATTCGTGTTTGTCGGTTTTTGTTTGTGCTGTTGCATCACGTTTGGCTAGGAGGACAGGGCGGCTGTATTGGATGTCTAAATGTGTGTATACAGTTGTGCTGATGCTGACAAGCCTTCTAGCAGGGGAGCAGGGATCAGATGTATGCTAATATCACCAGCAGACAGTCTGCTAGTCTGACAGAGGCCCGGCTGCAAGGTTAGGCACTGCTGCAGGAGAAAGAAAACTGAGAGACAGAGGGGGAGGCATGATAAGAAATGAAGAGAGGGGGATAGAAAGAAAAGGACGAAGGTAAAATTACACAAGGGTGAAGGGCATTAAAAGAAATAAGTACGCCAGTTCATGTCAGGCGGAGGGAATTAAGAAGCAGGGAGAGCGAAGGTCCACAGATAAACTTTTGTGCCAAAGGAAAACACAGGCCATCTGTCCTTCTGACCTTGCATGCAAAGCACCAGTTGTTGCTGTTGTTGTTTTTGTTGTTGTTGTTGTTGTACAGCCTGTTGAACAGGGAATTTCTCAGGCAAATGTAAAAGAGTGTGTCTTAAAAATGCAGTGCTTTCAGTTGGCTCCATCACACATCTGGACTGAAGCCAATTGATCATTTTAATTTCATATTTTCATTTATCCTGTAGATTAATCTGTTAATCAGGCAACTTTTCTCGCTGTTAACCCTGAAGTGAGCGTTACTTTTTTTCTGCTTCAATAACAGTCCGATACACAAAGATATTTTAAATGCAATGATTTGCCCATAAACTCTTCCTTTTGTCATGCCACTTGAACCTTGCTCTTTCCTGGTTTTTAGCTCCTCCAAATCTTTAGTCGTAGTCTTGAAATTCAGATTGGACTGTGAATGCAGTCTTCTTTGCTCTGGCTATTTTATTCTCAGTAGTTTTTGTTTATTGCCTCCTCCTGTTTGTCCAGGAGCATGGTCTCCTCGGGGGTCCATCAGAGGAAATGGGAGTGATTTACTAATAATGCTCAGGAGTCTTCTGAGAATATAGCTGCAATTAATGTTAAGGTGTATTGTAATTAAAATGATGGTGTTTTACAATGTATGGAGGTATTAATCATTTTTAAAGGTATTATATTCCCATTAGTGTTTCAGTGCACATGTTGTGGAATGCAAATATGTACTGAGGCAGAGAGGCTGTGGGGGGTATGATATTTGCCTTTTTTTAGTTTTTTGTTTATGCGGTTATATCACTGTTCCATCAGATCATGCTAATGCACAAAGTGTACCACATGTGATCCTGCAAATGGAAAGATGTGACTAGCTGAAGCTATTCCACAGATTGACCATAATCCGAGTCAGCGCTAACCAGCGCTTCTGAATTGGGACCTGGCTATGTGATGGTTTGGTTGCTGCGTTAATATTTCTGTTTGTCATATCAAAATATGTTTTTAATGAGTTTATAGGAATTTTTTTTTTTTAACTTACTATGAAATATGAGAGCTATAGGTCGACTGATTCAGCCTGTGCAAAAGTATTTTTGTAGGAATCATTTATTGCAGTTGGGTGTGCTTGTGCGGTTTGTTTGCCTGGCCACATGTGAAATATGTTAGCAGTGGTATGATTGCAGTGTTTGTCTTCTGTTGATGCATGCACACAATGGATGGAAAGAGTGAGGGTATTTGTATTTCCTGTTTGGTGTGTAATTGATGGATATGCTGCATATGTGGAAAAGGCAAATGCCTTCTGTTTAAGTGGTTACGCTGAATGCACTGCGCCACAGAGCACTTCGTGTAAAGGGCAGTGAATGTGAAGTGCAGAGGCATTTACATATAGATGCATATACATTATATATTTGAGTCACTGTAAGACCCACGTCTGTGTGCATCGCTGGTTAAGTGATGTTTTAAAATGAGTTGTTTCTAACTCAGCATTCATATCAATTAATTCCTTTCCACTGCGAGCCGACCCACCCTGAACAGGAAGCAGCATCAGTGGAAGGACTGTCGACACCCACACACTGCCCCAATGCGTTGGCCACAACCCTAGTATCTTACTAATGGACAGCAAGTCTCCAGAGGAGGGGCAAAATGGGAGCGGGCGATGGAGAAGGGATTCTTGACAGATGGGAATCGGAAATCTATATGATGATGGTAATGTTCTGGGTGAGACTAGAGAAGTACAACTAGCTGCAGACCTAATTCAGTGGGGGTGGGGGGGGGGGCACGCTGTGGACGAAGACAAAGGAAGGGTCATTCACTCTTGAGTCTTCGAGAATACAGGAGAGAGATTTTTCTCTGTCGTCATCATAATCCTCATCACCACACTGCACACTTCATGACTATTTCATGACCTTTGTTTCTGTCAACTCCCAGCCTTTCCTGAGTGTGTATTACTATATAACCAGAAGGTTTTCTGGGAAACTCGGCTTCCCAGTTTGTCCTTGCTTAGCACTGTTCACACTGTACTGTGTGAGATTCTCTGAGGCATATCTGATGATTTTGGCAGCAACTTAAGAAAAGTGATAACATACTCCTTCTTTTATCAGAAATATTATTTCTGCTACACTTTTCTTTCACTCTATAATCTATAAAATACTTGACCTTTGCTAACAGTGTTGCACTTCAACTCAACATTTATTTCCATTACAACTATTTTTCTGACTCTGACTTTAAAATTCTTTCTCCGTAGATGTAGCTTTCAGTCATGGTCATCCCATTCAATCCATATGGACTCTCTCTTGTCCAACATTTCCAGTCTGTAAAGATTTCTGTGTGTATCAAAACAGGCCTGGCTGTCATCCTCCCTTGCTAACTGTTGTAACTCTGTAATGAAAGGAATGCAGCCAACTCTTGAAAGCTGCATGGCCTCACGGGCCATGCAGCTACAAAGGGACTCTCCCTTGCTGCTCTTTGTAGCACGTGTTATTCTGAACTTCACGCCCTGACGCCCCAGCATTACCTTAAGGCTGAACTCCAGTACCTTACAGACACATCATATCTGCCTCTACTTTGTCCTTGAGGGAGAGCGGGTGTCCTAAAAAGGGCTGGTTCAGTCAAGCCAAGATTGCTGTATCTTTCCTGCTTTTAAACAGTTTAAAAGGAGGGAATGAAATAATCAGGCAAATGGAGATGTGGTATTTGGGTAGACCATGCTTATAATGCTATTTGCGATTACACAGGGGGGTGAGTGATGGGATGGGTCAGACTTTGACCCTTGTATCCTCTGCGCCTCACCACGCCCTCCCTCAGGGAATTCCAATCTGCAACTCACATGACCCAGGTTGCTGACCTCTCTCCCCTTCCTCTTGTACCCATTCTCGTTAGTGCACATAGAGAGGATGGGGGTACAAACTTCACACACTCCATTGCCTCCCTACAGTGCCTTGCCCTCCTTTCCATCTCCTGTCATTCTGCCTACTGTCACGTTTCAGGGTCCAAGGCAGATACAACGCAGGCCTTAAACCAGCCCAGGGCTTCGAGATGGTGGTATGCGGCTGGACATGCGCAGCAGACACCAGGCCTCGGGGTGAACTAGGAAACTGTCTGCCTGACTATTCTGCACCTGGACTGCTGCACTGAGACTAGCTAAGCACAAGCAGTGGTGTCTTTATGGGAAAGAGGAAATGTATTCCCCTAATGACTAGATCTATTGTGTGAAATGCTGCACTTAGGCTGCCAGCAGACGTGCTGTAGAAACAAGCTGAATTGTGCAGTTTAATATAAATTCTGTTTCTGTCAGTGACTTTGGTACAGCCGTCACTCAGCGAGACATTTCATTTTTCTCTATTATTCGCTGTGTTGGAAACTATTGCATCCTCACAACAGACCAGCAAAAATAACATCAACACTTTTTTTTTGTTGCTACTTTTTTTCTTTTTAAGCCTATCTCCTTGTCATACACACACACGCGCACATGCACACACACACATTAACTTGCACTCTGCTCTAGTGAATATGTGGGCTGACTGTCACAAAATCTATATGAACTTGGAGGTCCATGTACACCTTGCACACACACGGGAACATAATTAGAAAAAGATAGGTAGGGTCAGCAGAGCAGATGCTAGCAGGGCATCTGTAAGAGTGCTGAGCCTGGCCAGCCGCCAAGTCCATATAGAATTTCGGAGTGCTTGACTGCACTTAATCCAGACCCTCACTGCTGGTCGCAAACATGACCTATTTCACACATGAAGTGATCATCACCAGGATCTTGATTACATAGGATACATTCTGGGTCATCTTTATGTGCACGCATGTGCAAGCTCAGATGAAACATTCATGCTAATGTGGTTCTGCACTAGGGTTTCCTTACTTATCTGTAAAGGTAATACACCCTCTCAGCTCACGCAGTAGACAGCTACTTCAAGCATGTCACAACAGTTTACGCTACAGAGATAAGTTTTACAAGCTAGCAATGCAAAAATAGAGCCCACAGACCTACCAGAAATACCTTTTGGTTTACTCTGGGGGAATAAAAAGAAATGCAGTATATGCAATTTATAATAAGTGACATTGCTGTACAGACTAGCAGTAGCTATAAAATTAAAGGTTACCACGTATGAGGGATCCACTAATAATATGGCAGCTACAAATATGTATTGTAGTATGTATTGTATTTATTGATGGTCTTGAGTACCATGCAGCTTTTTAATTTCATGTCTGTGAAGGATGTCTGTACACAGCACAGCAAAGGATCATGTAGACACTGTATATTAAGAAATGATTATTATTATTATGCTGAATAGATGTTCAATTAAGTCAGTGGACCATGTCCAGGGGCAGCAGGTCTCTTTTCTTTCTGGTGAATGCAGTTGAGGGATCTGCTGAGGTCATCTGTGTAATGCGAACATAATTAGGTCAGTGAACAGGTTTGTTATTAACCCACAGATACCTCGATAAATACCACAGTGCAGTCCTTCCCATCCAGTTAAAGGGGTGTGTGTGTGGTGGTCATCTATAATGTGTACATTCATATACTATCAAGCAAGTAGACACACACATGCCCAGCGAGAGAAGGAGATGAATTAATCACAATTCCTAGGTCATATTCGTATTTGATCCTATCGACCATCAAGTCAGGCTGTACACAGTGTACAATGCATGTTGATATTATAGGGATTTGGTCCACCTCTGTGAGCTTTGATGCATTTTTCATGCATGTTTCCTCTTTAAATATCAAAACACGAGGTATTCTATTTGATATGGATTCCTTTTCCTGCTGGTGCTGGGTTATACACCTGGTTAAGCACAGGGGCACTCTTGTCTCTGTAATTTTAATCCACAGCCTGAGTGGAATTTACTTTTAGCAAAACACTAGGCTTCAGCTGTGAACTTTGATTAGTGGCTCTCCCTTTCAAATAAAACTCAGAAATGCAGTATATAAAAGACGTAGTAGTCATTACATAGCCGGTTGGGTGTAGCTTTTTTTTTTTTTTAAGTCTACACTATTTTCTAACACACACAAGTTTCTTACCATTTTTCTTGTCATTGTTCGTATATCTGGTGAATCAGAGTTGGACAGTGAGGTTCATTTTTAGGAATCTGCAGATCTGTGTTGCCTGACAAACTCGATTCAAAAATAATGAAGGCTTTGGCTGCTTTTGTGTTCTCTGTCAAAAGAGCTGTTCGTGATTAATAGTGGTTTTAATGTCTGTTTTTACTACATAAATGACTCAGTTATGACATGGAGGGGGTGGTCTCCATCATTTTGAAATGCAGTGCGTGCTATCTGTCTGAGAGCTTAACAAGATTTTCGTTCCATACAAATTGTGTTGTAACACCCTTTTATGCCTCATCCTTTCCCTTTTCTTAACTTATTTTTAGACCTAATCTACCAGTCGAATAAATGATACAGAGATTAGCAACTAAGCATCTCTATATGGTCTTATGTGTTTTTGCCTTTTTCTTACTTGCAATGCAGCCATTTCTTGCTTCTGATTTAGGTAAATATGCATGACATTAATGATGGTACAGGAGCCAACTCTTATCTGTTTGGTTATAAACATAGGAAAACATGTTTTTGATGGAAACAAGTCAGCCAACAGGCAATGCAGCCTTTTAAAATGCAGATGGCTTTCCCTAGTTGGCCAATTAGTAACTTTAGCTCTGGAACACTTATCTTCTTTCATCTTCCTGTGTGTGTCTTTCATTTAGGGTGCCGAGAGCTTGGTGTGCCTTTTTCTACAAGAGTGTCGTGCTACTTGTGTGCATATGTTTGCGTGCACAGTCGTTTGTCTGTTTGTTGCAGTAGTGAAAGAGCTACATTACTTTCCTCCAATGTTGCTGCGAGTGAGGCAAACCAACCAGACTGTTAGTAGCCAGATAATAACCCAAAACACACATTGCATTGCAATGAACATGAGAATGAAATGTGGAAGGCACTACTGTTAGCACTGCAGTCCTGGCAGCATTAAAATTAAATGAGTTAAACTGGGAAAAAATTGCCTTTAACTGAGTTACAGCTGGGTTAAGTAATGTGCAGCATTCCAACAGCTTTACCACTGACCTCAATCTTTTCAGGAAATATTCAGTGGAGAAATAGGATCAGAGATTAACAATTGTTAACAGAACACAGGCACATAGTAGGAATTTAGATGTGAGGCACAGTAGCTAAAGGTTGTCATTAGAATAGTGGATTATTTTTTTTTGTATATCTCTAGATTAAATCTCACTTTTGTCTCTCTCTTTCTATCATGCAGGACCAAGCCTCAGACCAGTGAGCTTCTCTTGCATGGAAACCCTGCTTCCTTGGCAGCCTGCTCCTCTCTCTAGAGCTCACGGCCAGCATGGCAGGATGAGCCTCTGCCAGCAACGATGATGGCCAAAAAGCAAGATCCGCGGCCACCCACCTACAACCTGGTTGTGCTTGGGCTGTCCGGCACAGAGAAGGAGAAAGGGCAATGCGGTGTGGGCAAGTCCTGCCTGTGTAACCGCTTTGTCCGGCCAAGTGCAGATGACTTCTACCTAGATCACACCTCTGTTCTCAGTACCAGTGACTTTGGAGGGCGTGTAGTGAACAATGACCACTTCCTATACTGGGGAGAGGCTGTAAGGACAATGGAGGAGGGTTCAGAATGCCGTATAAATGTGGTGGAGCAGACTGAGTTCATTGACGATCAGACGTTTCAGCCGCACCGAAGCACGGCACTGCAGCCTTACATCAAGAGGGCAGCTTCCACCAAGCTGGCTTCAGCTGAAAAGCTGATGTACTTTTGCACAGATCAGCTGGGGCTGGAGCAAGACTTTGAGCAGAAACAGATGCCGGAAGGCAAGCTTATGGTGGATGGCTTCTTACTCTCTGTAGATGTTAGCAGGGGTATGAACCGTAGTTTTGAGGATCAGATGAAGTTTGTTACCAACCTATATAACCAGCTAGCAAAAACAAAAAAGCCTGTGGTTCTGGTCCTTACCAAATGTGATGAAGGTGTTGAGCGGTATATTAAAGACTCACACACTTTTGCCCTAACTAAGAAGAATCTACAGGTGGTAGAAACCTCAGCACGTTCCAATGTCAATGTTGACCTAGCCTTTTTTACACTGATTCAATTAATAGACAAGAGTAGGGGAAAGCCCAAGATTATCCCCTACTTTGAGGCACTGAAACAGCAGAGTCAACAGATTGCCTCAGCCAAAGACCGCTATGAGTGGCTGGTCAACCGAATTGTAAAGAACTACAATGAGACATGGCCTGTTGTCAGTCGGCGCATGCAGACTGCCCCTGAGTACAAGGACTATGTTTTTCTTGAGGGCACTGCTAAAGCTAAGAAGCTCTTCCAGCAGCATGTGCATAGACTTAAACAAGAACACATAGAGAAACTTAGGAGGCTCTATCTAAGTACTCTGCCACAGGCACTGTCTACACTCTTACCACAGTTGGATGAGATAGACCACTTGAGCTGGTCTGGAGTTCAGAAAGTCCTGGAGACTAAAAGAGATTTCTGTCAGTGGTTTGTTGTGCTAGATGATACACCTTGGGAGACCACAACACACATTGATAACATGGAAGATGATCGCATCCCACAAGACCTACTGGAGACACCAGCAGCGGAAGCCATTTATGAGTCCCATCTGGAGCAGCTAAGGAATGAGCGGAAACGGGCTGAAATGAGATGGGAGTTCAAGGAGAAGTTAAGTGTCTCTCCTTTTATCACGCCAGGGAAGCCATGGGAGGAGGCCAGAAGCTTCATCATGAATGAAGAGTTCTACCAGTGGCTGGATGAAGCTGAATATCTGGATATCTACAATAAACACCAGAAAGAAATCATCGACCGGGCCAAAGAAGACTTTCAAGAATTGCTCCTTGAATATTCTGAGCTCTTTTATGAGTTAGAGTTGGATGCAAAACCGAGTACAGAGAAAATGGGAGCCATTCGAGAAGTGCTGGGGGAGGAGCAAAGATTTAAGGCCCTTCAGAAGCTGCAGGCAGAACGGGATGCTCTTGTACTGAAACATATCCACTTTATCTATCACCCCACAAAGGAATCCTGTCCCAACAATCCGCACTGTGTGGATACTAAGATAGAGCAGATACTGGCCTCCAGATTCCCAACTCGGTACCCTTCATCAGAGTGTGCGAGACTGGAAGGGGGGAGAGCTGAACGGATAAATCTTGTCATTCTAGGAAAAGATGGGCTAGCCAGAGAGATGGCCAATGAGATAAGAGCCTTGTGCACCAGTGACGACCGGTACGTGTTAGATGGAAAACTGTATGAGCTGACCCTCCGTCCCATAGAGGGCAATGTACGTCTCCCAGTTAATTCCTTCTACACACCAACCTTTACACCGCATGGTTGCCTATGTTTGTACAATTCAAAGGAATCTCTCTCCTATGTTGTTGAGAGTATAGAGAAGCTTAGAGAGTCGACTATTAGCAGAAGGGAAAGGGAAAACAGCTTATCTCAACTGCCACTGTCCCTCCTTCTGGTCACCAAGAGGGGGGTGGGGTCCATAGGGGATATTGGAGGGGAGACAGCTCAAACTCTCATACAACAAGGGCAGCAGGTAGCTGCAAAGCTACAGAGTGCTTACCTAGACCCTGCCTCTCCAGGCATGGGTTATGGCCGCAATGTCAGCGAGAAGCAGATCACTCAGATGTTGAAAGGACTCTTAGAAATACGTAGAAACATAGGGAGCAGCTCCCCTCCACTACCTCCTCCATCCTCCAGAGACTCTCAGTCCCAGTCAATGCTCGAGGCAGACCTGAGGATAGTCCTGTGCCTGATGTGCGGAGACACCTACGACCTAGACCAACTCCTTGCTCCCTTCCTTTTGCCCCAGCATTGTCGTCCTTCCTCGAGCCTCGGTGGTGGCACCTCTGTTCTGCTGGATCTTAGTATAGGAGGTCAGAAGCAGAATATCGAGCTGTCATTGCTCTCCTTCCATTCCTCATTAGCCCTTCGCAAGGCTGGGCTCGTCCATGGCTACATTGCTGTTTACTCTACTCGCCGCAAGGCCTCTTTGGAGACATTATGTGCTTTTCTGTGTGAGGTACAAGACATCATCCCAATCCAGTTATTAGCAGTAGGGGAGAGCCAGATGGAGCTGTCAGATTCAGACTCTGCTAAGGAACAAGTTATTCAGGGGGAAGAATTGGCTCATGAAATAGAGGCAAGATTTAACACGGTAATATGTGGACATGGTGGCGTAGTAGGTGGTCTTCATAAGATAGATCTCTTCCAGCCTTTCTTAAAAGAGGCGATGGAGAAGCGCACCATTGTTGAGGCCACACACATGTATGACAATGTAGCAGAGGCATGCACCAATGAGAGCGTCAGCCCTCGTGGTGGTTCTCCCAGCCCGGTTACACTTTTGGACTCAGAAGATGATATTGATCCATCACCTCCTTACCCTACCCTGAGGGAGGATACTCTCAGCTCCCAACTGGGAAGCTTCAAGCTGTCAGAAATGGATTCAGATGATCCCTTCTCTTTCATTTCCGAGCTTAGCACTTTTGAGAGCAAGGTGAACAACAAAGTTCCTCCACAAGTGAAGCCCAAGCCAGTCCTTAAGGTTAATCTTGGCCCTTACATGGACCAACAGGGAGGCACCAACCGCCGCTCTTTGCCCCAAGCTGTCACCTGGGCCCGAGGTAGTGATGGTGGCTATGACCCCTCAGACTATGCTGAGCCAATGGATGCTGTGAGCAAACCTAGACACACAGAAGAGGAAAATATTTACTCTGTCCCACATGACAGCACACAGGGCAAGATTATCACCATCCGCAATGCCAACAAGGGTCATTCAAATGGGAGTGCTGGGGGGAATGGGTCAGACAGTGAAGCTGATAGCAGTTCACTGGAGCGCAGAAGAAAATTGTCTGCGATTGGCATAAAGCCTAAGCTTTACAGAGACAGATCCAAACGGCTTGGGAAGTTCAGCAATTTTAGGACGAGCTTTTCTATCGGCAGCGATGATGAGATGGGGAGTTCATTCAAGGCGAGCCAGGATGACGAAGGACTTAAGAAAGACAACTCCACTGAGGATAGTGAGGATCCTAAAAAAAGAAACATTATTCTCAAAAGCCTGCGCAGAACTAAGGTTAGTGTTCATGCAACTATCTGCTTAAGTTTAATATGAGTGCCATTTTGGTTTAAAAAAATTCTATAAATTAACTCATAAATTCAGAGCACTTTCTTTTTCTTGGTTTAGCAGTTTCCAACACAACAGTTACCAAGTTTTATTGCCAAATGTTCAGTATTTATTATTGAACCAATCGCCTACTCAAGTGCATTTTAAACTGTAAAATTTTCTTAATAACCTCCTTGCGTCCTTTAATTGTTTTGGCAGGTTAAAGTGTCTAATACTAAAGTAAGGTAAAATAATTTTTTAAGCAAAAGAAGAAAACATTTGTAATGGTTATTTTTAAATATTCAAAACATGCCAGGTTTACTTTTTAATATATTTGCCTCACGTATAATTATAATGTATAGAAAATCTGTATGAAAAATACCTCAAAGGGACAAGTGTGTTTATATATAGCTTATATAAATTCATCTGTATACATGTAGAAAATAGACACATAAAATGTCCATAATCTCCAATATGATTAGTTCTTGTTTGAGATTGAACAGCTGTTTGCTTTTGCGATTAAATGTGTTTCTAACTAAACTCAAGGAATTTCTAATGAGTTGAGAAAGATCTGTCTTCTCTGAAGCTTAGCCCACTGATAACATGACATATACTGTAGGGGGTTTGTATAAAAGGATGTCTGCAATATTTTTTCACTGACCGCTCTGTGGGATCCCTCTAAACTAGCCAGATCATCAGAGATAATGGAGGCAAACTCTGGTCAGTAAACCTCTATACCAGAAAGCAGAAACTCTTAATGAATAGGGACAGAGCCGTGGTATAGACTGTGCTATTTCATCTGTCTGTGTCCATCTCTATCTGGTATCTTCAGGTTTCCCTAGAGGAATAATGTTAGACATTGATCTTTTGCAAGGTTCTTAAACGTCTTTCTATACTGGCACTTAAAACAGATTAAAACAGATACTAAATCACTGCAGAATTTTAGAAAACTAGGTGCAAACATCCCTGCTAATAGCACTAACAAGCAAAAAAACAGAATAAGAATATAAGGAAAGTAATCTTTGTTTCAAATTAAAACCTTCCTTTTTAGATTTATCTACAGTATGTGAAGTCTGTATGTAACAGCAGAGTCACTATATGTAGTGTAATGTGTAACTTAGGGCCATGTTTTTTGTTGCTTTTACTGTCGTACTGCAGTGAAGTTTTGACTAAGACTGGACTGATTATCTTTATTTGCTTCCTTCCTTTACTTTTCTCATATTCTCAGTTTGGTCTCCTGTTCTTGCTGATTCATACTGCTTCTCACATTCCTGTCACTTTTTTTCTCTCCCCCCATTATATTCTTGTCTTTTGGACACATGTATCTCCTACTTTACTTGATTTCTGTCTCCCCATTTCTTTTCCTTCCTGTGCTTGTCTTTCACCCACATGCAGTGACCTTACAGTGTTTGGCTTATCAGCCTGGTATGCTGTTCATTCACACACATGGTGCGGTATAGAAGTGCCAACTGAACAGCAGTTACATCTGTGTATGTTGTGCTTCTGTGTCTGTGATAATTACCATGGCTGTCAGCAGAGAGGAACAGGAGGGGGATGATTAATGTTTTCACACACTCAGATGTGATGTCCAAGTACCTGAATAGAAGCTGTCCTCCCGGATAATTCAACTGCTAAGATCGCATTCTGTAGCACTTGTTGCCATTCATCACAACATGATGAATGTTGGGATGGTGGGGGGGGGAGTGAGAACCTTTAAAACACAAAGTAGCAGGATTTGTGAGCAGACTAGTTCAAGTAGTACACTCAGTGGCCACTTTATTATATACTTGCTAGTATTGAGTTAGATCCTTTTGCCTTCAGAACGGTCTTTAATTCTTTGTGGCATGGATTCAACAGGGTGCTGCAAATGTTCCTCAGAGCTTTGGGGCTATATTAACATGACAGCATCACACAGTCGCTGCACAGTTGTCACCTGCACATCAATAATGTGAATCTCCTGTTCCACCAAATCCCAAAAGTGCTTTATTGGATCAAGATCAGGTGACTGTGGAGGCTGTTTGAGTACAGCGAGCTCACTCTTATGTTCAAGAAGTCAGTTTGAGATGCTGTGAGCTTTGTGGCATGCTGTTATTCTGCTAGAAGCAGCCATCAGAAGATGGGTACGCTGTGATCACATGGTCAGCAATAGTATTCAGGTAAACTGTGGCCTTTAAAGAGCCCCAAAATGTCCTCCACAATGTTATTCCATCACCAGAAACCTGAACCGATATACAAGGCAGGATGGATGCATGCTTTCATGTTCATCCCAAATTTTATATGTTGATGCTGACAGCAGCCATGCCACATTCAGAGTCACTTAAATTTTCACTTAAAACTTCTGCAGATCATATTAACGATGTATACGTGCCTAAATGCATTAAATTCCCACGTGATTGGCTTGCATTAAAAAGCAGTTGAGCATGTACCCAACAAGGTGGCCGGTGACTGTATGTTAGCAAGTACACAAGATGTAATAGCTGTGATTTTTACACAACCATACGCTTTGACCCTCTCTATGCAAAGGGGCAGAGCAAAAGTGGATGATATGAACTTTGAATGCCACTATATTGGTGAACGGACAAAACTTCCACTTTCATCTTTTAAAGGGTTTAAAGGTAGTTTACGATTGATTGCACAGGGACCTGTAATGACTGCACACCCTTCATTCTTATCATTCTAATTATGTGGCATAAAAAATAATAAAATACAGATATTGACATTACACTAGTAATTCAATAATAACAATAAGTGGGGCACATGGTAATTTGTGAACTACATACAGTTTGTTGCACCAGTAATTTTACATTTGAAATACATCTTGGGTAATGCGCAGATATATACCTTTTATGAAGGGTCATTTGTTTAGAAATTGCACTAATGATTATACTGTGAAACCAGGCAAAAGCTTTAAATAAATATATAAAAACACTGATTTAAATTTCCAGTCATACCGCCCAGTACTACATGACACATTTTAAACCCACACATTTCCAAAGAAAAAGAAAAAGCCAACAGAAGGTAGGCCAGTGTCAGCATCATTAGTTATATCAGTGCCCATGATTTGTGCCCTACGGCATGTCTTGGGATCTGGATATCCACATTACAAGCCATTATGGCTTAATTGTGGTTGTAACAAAGTGATCAAGTTCCATCACCTATTTTCTAAGCAGCTGTCTGAAAGATAAGTGTCCATTTTCAGTCTGCTGCAGCCTGAAATCCCTTCAGGAAGACATTTTATTGAGTTATTTGGTCATTTCAGGGAGATGTATTGTGGCAGTGCCTCTCCATTGGCAAACAACCAGCCATTCCTGTTGTTGGCTGGTCAGGGTTAACTCAGCCTGCTTTTCAGTTGTCTTTTACGTGACCGTTTGGCGTTATGCAGTGTAAACATTTTCTTGGAGAGAGCCTTAGGGCGCTGTCTACCAATCTGAATCATGACGTCTAGGAACAAATAATGGAAGCTACACTCTTAGCCCATTTTAAAGCCCTCTTTACCTCAGGCGCTGACCAACTGTGTCTGTCCTGATCACCCTCCCTCAGCGAGAGGCCGGAAACGTTTCCTCTCTCTTTCGTCTGTACCTTTTTTTTTTTTTTCTCCCCCTAACTTACTCAGCCAGAAAGAAAAGTGTTTGAAATTCCTCAGTCACCCAGTTTGTCTACTGACTTCATGCAGGAAATAAAAGGCAGGGAGACAGTCAAACAAAAGGCTCAGAAACAGCCATGGAAAGAAAATGGAGATGAGAGGAATAAGAGTTGTGATAAAACTTTTGAGTGGCTTTGTGTTTCAGTGTCCTACAGTGTGTGTAAATGCTCACTGTGGTGTCTGCGTGTTATTGTTGAGGATCTGTTGTGTTTTGATTTTGTGGTAGAGGTCTGTTTTGTCTCCTCAGCGCTGGCAGCATATCCTGTCTCAGTCAGCAACTGAAAGGAGTGGCCAGAAGGCAAAACTGCAGGGAGAGAAGACAGTAAGAGAGGAGAGTGGATGCAGGAGGAGGGGGTGGGCGTATAGAGACAGTCTGCTAAACTGAGATAGGGCACAGATATACAACACGCTCAGTGTGACAGGACACAAATAAATTATGAGCTGCAACATGGAGCTCGAAACCAAACTGGCAGCGAGTTATAACAATAGTTCTCTGCTGTTCCTAAAATTCAGTTGAAGCTTTACGTTAGTGTTTTGTGAACGCATGAATACAGGGTTCAAATCTACCCCTGGTCCTATGGACGTCCCAGGGAGTGTCAGAGAAGCAGTGGAGGAGGTAGCTGGGGAGTGATAAGTGAAAGAATTCGACTTAGGAATCTGCTCATGTGGGGTTATGATGGAACGATAACTGGGAAGCTGTAACTGACTGGCTGAGAATCTGCAGGTATTTAACATGTATCACTTAGTGCAAGTCCAGACTTTAACGAGATTCTTGA